>NC_079522.1:3502113-3564613 GCF_003711565.1 Takifugu flavidus
TCCAGACCCCAGAGCTGTTCCCCAGTCAGTCCACAACTGTCCCCCAAGTACCGTCCATGCAAAAGTGCTCCTCCAGATCAAAAGCTTCGAGGACCCAGCTGATGGCCCCACGAAGGACCCAGGTGTAAAAGTCACCTCGGTGTCTGGGCCATCCAGTCCAGCATTTAGCAAACCAGACAGTCCCACATCCCCCCTCAACCTGGACTTACCAAGAACTTTTTACACGTGCAACTTGAACCCAGGTCAAGTCTCAGTACCACAGCCTAATTGTGGACGAGCTCTGGCACTGATAGCAGGTTCTACAGGGCGCCCACTCCCTGACTCAATACCTTCAGACCACAGTCCCCTCCCAGATCCCGCAACGCTGAATCTTAGCCAAGAGTCGGTTCCAGAGTGTAATGGGTCGGTAATGGCTTGTATCCCAACAATTACAAATGTTCCTGAAGCTCCAGAAGAGACTACTTCCTACACTGTCCAAGATTCAGATCTAAGAATCTCAAATGCTGGTCTGTGTTCAGAACCACTCGCCCAGTATCCAGACCCTGTAGGTCCTCATGCAAGTGTAGTACCGAACCCACAAACCACCCTCGATAGTGCTGGAAATGCAGCTGTTACTCCAGACCTGGCAGACATAGGGTCAGCCTTTACTTCACCTACGTCGTCTTATTACCAGAGTCCAGACCTGGGATCTGAATCGGTTCTAGTCCAAGAAGCTCCCAACCAAGGTCTAGCATCTTGCTCAAATCTATCTGCAAGTAAATTGGGTGCTTTACTGGTCCCATCTCAACCCTGTCAGATAGACACTCCAACACCAAATGTGCAGAACGGGTGTGTTTCAGGTCCAGATCGTGGATCCTTCCCTGTGGCTGATTCTGGTTTAGGCCCACTGTTGGCATCTGTCCCACTGTTTCAGTCCAGTCCAGCCATAACCATAGAGACTGAATCCTCAGTGGTTCTTTCTGCACCTGCAACCCTCTCTCCCCCCTGCCCCCCCTCCCCCCCAGTCATCACTTCTAGTTCCCTCCCCGCTACCATCTTACTCTTAGACCCCTTCAGTGTCCCCCACCAGTCCAGCAAAGGTGGATCTTCCTCTGGCCACGCCTCTTCCCTTTCTCCCTCACCTCGTGCCACCCAGTCCCCCCCCAAACAGACTCTGTTTTCCCCCTGCGTTGATGTGTTTGAACCAGAACCCCTCAGCTGGGAGGATGGAGAGGAGGAGCAGGCGGAGGTGGAGGAAAACGATGAGGATGATGAAGACGTGGGAGCCGACGAAAGCCAGTACAGACATCGGAGACTGACCGGCGACTCTGGGATCGAAGTGTGCAGATGCCAAGTGGACGATGAAGGGGAGGGAGAAGAGTGTAACAGCAGAGGAGTACATGGAGAGAGGGAGCAGAAAGAAAGTGCAAAGCCTTATCTTCATGACAGTGTGGACTGTCCAGCCAGAGGTCAAAGGACCAGAGAGGATGGACACACCTCCACCAGTCTGCCCACGTCTGAGGGGAGTGACAAAGCTGTCATCGTCACAGAGTGACGGAGGTGGGAACACCTGGGCGACGGGTGCAGGGCAACATCCAGCTGAAACACAGCGGAAGGGGGGCGACGGGTTAGGGTTACATCTTTAGGGTGGACATCTTTGTTTCATCAGCAGCTAGAGCCAGTCCACGAGGTGGAGGCTTCATCCATCCAGAGGGGTGTGTCAGAGAGACGCTCCGTGACCACACAGGACCACACACCTCCACCCTTTGAAGCAGGTCCGCGGGCGGGGAACGGGCCGACATCCCCTTGAGGACTCCCAGCGCTGCCGAGTCACTGGGGCTAAATGAGGGAACTTGAATTTGTTAACTTCCTCATCCAGACCTCCTGCCAGACCGCACCCACCTTGCAACGCAACAGATTTCCACTCATGGCGTCTGGCTCCAACCATCCGGCTAATACGCCGCTCCCGAGCATCGGACACGTTTGATGTTTGCGAGGGTGCTGCCTCGTAAACATCGAGGTGACCCTCGTGGTAGAAAGTGCTCTTCTTCTCAGCCTGTCTGATGGTCACATGGTCACTACCATCAGCTTTTCCGATCTGGCGTCGCCACTCACGTGTTGAAAACCGTTGATCCTGTCCTCGAGTCCGTGGTCTCCCAGGTCCTTCTGCTGGTCTGGGTTTTGATAATGGTCAAGTGCTGTTGTGGCTAGCTTAGCATCTGATGCAGGATCAGTACAGACTGAGATTCCATGGAATTTTGTCCACCCTTTTTCTAAAATCTCAGATTGCACAAAAGAATGTTTGATGTTCTACAACTAAAATATTTTTGATGAAAATTAAATGTGTGAATTAACCATTTATGTCACCCTCACAAGCTAATGACTTGGTCAAGATGGAAGATGTTAGGGTTAGCGTTTTCTACCCGTGTAAATGTAACAACTAATTTAATTAGCTAAACATTTAGGGTCGACGGCAGAGTGACAGCTAAGAGGAAGAGGCTGTCAACAGGCTGACGGTGAATGTGTGGTGCTTTTGTGTGAGCCTGAAGCACCACCTTCACTCAACGTGGTGGTCAGGCTCACGCACTCCTGCAGAAGCACTCTCCAGATCTTGGGGGCGGGGCTTCCACTGCCCAGATTATCACCCGTGTAACACCTGTTATTGTGAAAATAATGAAATGTTCTGTTCGTAATGTGTGTGTTTCTATCAACTGATATGCTGTTAGTATGTTCAAAGCTCCAATGGAGTGAACATTGATGCTCCTACCAAGTGCATTTGTCTTTGGTTTGATTTGGTTTCTGTGGTGAATGTTAGCCGCATTAGCGCGCGGTCGGTGTGGAAGCCTGGCAGCAGTAACTCCCTGAATGTACCACACCCACAACCAGCCTCCCCCTTGGTTGTGGCGTCTGTACTGCCGTCCAGGTCATCGTTTACCTTCTTGGACAGTGCTGCAGGTCCATGACCTCCATCAGCACCAGAAGACATCCTTCTGACAGACTGGTGCACAGACATCAGAGAGCAACGGTCACAAGCTCGAGTCCATAGTTGATGGTCTGAGCCGAGTCCACCTGAGGAAGAGGGGGAAGAGGCTCCCGGATGGAAGCCCGTCGTTGTGCTTTGTTTACCTGAACTAACAAGGTTATCCTGTGGGTCCCAGTTTACAGCGCTGTTGTTTATAGAGGGACTAAGAAAAATGTCTCCAGTGTGTCTGTCCCTTCCCAACGGGAAGCTCTCAGCTCAGCCTCGGAGGTCACTTTTACTTTATCTCCTCAGTCTGGAGGCACGGAGCCTCAAGCACCCCAAACAGTGTCTCAGTCCAAGGCTGCTCTCACACCAGGCCACGACACCTGTCAACACCTGTCACCACGACACCTGTCACCACCTGTCACCACGACACCTGTCAACACCTGTCACCATGACACCTGTCACCACTGTCACCACGACACCTGTCACACCTGTCACCACCTGTCACCACGACACCTGTCACCACGACACCTGTCACCACCTGTCACCACCTGTCACCACGACACCTGTCACCACCTGTCACCACCTGTCACCACGACACCTGTCACCACCTGTCAACACCTGTCAACACCTGTCACCACGACACCTGTCACCACCTGTCGCCACCTGTCACCACCTGTCACCACCTGTCGCCACCTGTCACCACCTGTCACCATCTGTCACCACTACACCTGTCGCCACCTGTCACCACCACCTGTCACCACCTGTCACCACCTGTAACCACCTGTCACCACCTGTCATCACCTGTCGCCACCTGTCATCACCTGTCACCACCTGTCACCACCTGTCGCCACCTGTCATCACGTGTCACCACCTGTCACCACCTGTCATCACCTGTCATCACCTGTCACCACCTGTCACCACCTGTCATCACCTGTCACCACCTGTCGCCATCTGTCACCATCTGTCACCACGACACCTGTCGCCACCTGTCACCACCTGTCGCCACCTGTCGCCACCTGTCGCCACCTGTCACCACCTGTCGCCACCTGTCACCACCTGTCGCCACCTGTCACCACCTGAACACTGCACGCGGCTGCAGCTGCATGAAGGAATGAAAACACTGAAAGGCTCTTGAGCAAGGCAGCCTAGTGTGAGTGCACCCTTAGAGAGTCACATCCAAGTTGTCCATGTGAATTTTGGTGAATTTAATCAAAATTTGCTGTGTTTGCTCAAGTTAACTGGACAAACTGGGGTTTGGGTCAATGAAAACAAAAACAGTCCTCATTCCAATGAATTTAACACTGTTAAAAAGCTAAAGTAAATGATTACAATGAGTGTGTTGTGAGTTTCAGCCATGATTGGATAGATGTGTTCATGTCTACTGTCAAACCAGCTAAAGCATTCGTCAGTACGTTAGCTATGCTAATTATTGCTGTTCTTAACCAAGTCGGAGAGAGTGGGGATGAATGTGAGCAGCCTGTTGTGACCATACCATGAATAAAAATCTACTCAACTTAGTTTCTCTTCATGGCGTTGGGAAAGGATTTAGAGAAGACCCTCCAACTTTATTAAATGATTGACACACACTTGCATTTCTTCAGCCCACCCTGGGAGTCACAACGACCTTATAAGGCACAGGTTGTAAGACCACACCCATTCGCCCCTGCAGGTCTGGCGGGGAAGCCCCATTGGGCAGCCTGAAGCTCATTCGCTGGAGCAGCGAAGACAGGAAGAGAAAGAGCTCCAGTCTGGCCAATGATTCACCAACGCAGACTCGAGGCCCCGCCCCAAACGGCAGGAAGCATGAAGGTGTGACCCGCTGACCCTGGTGGTCACGAAAGCGATCTGTAAAGAAGGCAAAACTTGAGCTGTGTCCAAAATGACTCACTGAACGCACTGACAAGCTTAAAACGCACGTTCAGACATGAAGCACCGTAGCATTGCATCCTGTACCGGTACACGTATCGGGTGATGTTTGAGCTGCTCGCGTAAAACAAAATGCATTCATAAAAATAAGAAAACAGTCCAGTTGGCAGAGAAAACTACCTTGGATAACGACGATTGAGAATCTACGCAGACAAAAATAAGACTCACTGGTTGTACTCTGCTGTGACCTTCATACTTTACTTATTATTGATTTACATTGTGTCTTCTCCAGTGCGACTGCAGAAGAGGAAACACTGTTGACTGTGGAGCATCGGTCGAATGCTGCTTTCCACAATGCATCATGGGATATGTTGCACTCAATGTCTCCCATGATGCATTGTGGAACCGATGTGTCATGCTCTTACTATCAAACCCAAAACGTAGTGGTGACCCTAGTTAGGGAACGGGCTGATTTCATACATAACTTTGCAAATGTTGATGTGCATCTGACATTTCCTGTGTGTTTGTTTCTTACCAGGATTAAACAAGTCAGGCTTGTCCCAGTGTGCAGAGTCGTGATGGATTGACCACATGTTGACCAAAACACGTGTCCCACGGCTAATGTGGTGACCTCCGATACTGAGAAAAGAAGAGGAGAGGAGGGGAAGACATGCAGCCATGAGCCAATTAGGGAAGACCTGACAGTTGATCTGGCATGCTAAATGTTAGCCACGTTAGCACTCAGAGACCACAGTCCTCTGCCAAGCAACTAATTTCCCAAAATATTGACTTACACCCATAGTAAACTCCATCCATCCATCGACAAGTTTTCTTTTATGAACTTTGACAGTTTTCACATGACCTTGGTGGTTGTAATTCCAACTGTTTCTTAGCTAGCATAATTGCTGTAGCTACACGGAGGAACAGTAATTAGTGGTCCTCCTGTACCCTGACAGCCGAGACCAGCGATGAGGTTCTGACTTCCCAGTCAAATGTACAAACACAAGCGAGTAGCAGCAGCTCGTGTCTGGCTGGGGCCACTGCGCGTCTCTCCTTCAATATTTGAGCAGAAAAGGGGAAAATTCAGCAATTCTGAAGAAAAACATCATCCAAAACTGGATAAATCAGATGGAAATAGCTACAGTGCAAATCAGTGAATAAATAACCATTTAATTCATTTGACTTTTTTTTTCTCTTTCCACAGTGGCAGGTGAGGCACGGCCCCCCCGACTGCACGTCACTGCCTGACAGGGAGCTGGTTCCCCAGCAACGAGGCCTGATATTTGTTTTGTGTCCACAAGATGGTGCTAATCTCGCCTAGTTCATGGAAAGATTCTGGAGGATGTGGGCACGAAACAGATTTGGTTCGCTAAAGCCGAGAACGGGAGAATTATTGGTGTACTGAAGACTCTTTGTCGTACCTGCTGTCAGTCATGGCGGTGTGAGGGATCAGAACTGGACTGACTGGGCGGATCCTCATACCTTCGTTGATGACACAGTCCAGATATGTCAGCCGAGCACGATCTGACACACGCACTGGTCTCTCGCTGCCCACGTGGTCGTCCAGCTCCTTCTGCACACGCTCCTGCACCTGCAGGAGGAAGGGCAGAAATGCTAACAAGAGCACGTTCATAAGCTATTGTTGGCGTGGGCGGCAGTTTACCTGTGGGTGGTGCAGAAGGTAGGCCAGGATCCACAGCAGTGTGGTCGATGTCGTCTCAACTCCAGCCCCAAAAGCTTCAGCTGCTGTCATGAGCACGTGGTCCTCCGTGATGATGTCCTCTTCCACCCTCCCGGACCCTTTTCTTCGGCCTTGGCCCACTTGGCCCATCAGTAGGGCATCCAGGAGGTCACGGGGTTGATTGTCAGTCAGTGTGGCCTAAGGACAAATCGCACAAACTTTGGATCAGACGTGGAAAAACCTTGATCCATCCAAACAAATGGCATCCTGCAATGTTTACATGTCAAGTCAAGAAAAGCGGTAGCTGGCAGGGGTGATGTTCCTGCGCCGCCTTCTGAAGCCTGGGCAGGTGCTGACTTACCTTGTGCTCCTCCAGCTTGTGTGTCAACAGTCTGTCTCTGACAGCGATGCACGCCTTCAGTTTACTCAGAGTCTTGTTAGGAAACACCTGGACAATAGGCAGATGATCAGAGACAGTTGGACAATTTGGTGACTGTAAAAAGAGGACTTGTGTCCAAGTTCATGTACTTTCATCCAGGGATAAATGTCCACCAGACCACCTCCAGCAATCGTCTGCACGATTCCGTCGTTGTACCGGAGGACCTCCTGTAGCTCGCTATCGCCATGACGATAGGTAGCACTAAATACCAGCATGCACACCACATTAGTGACTGCCCTGGTCACCGCGGGAGCTGGGTCGAAGCCACGCCCCTCCATGGACAACAGCTCCTCACAGAGACTGTCCACTGCCGCCAGAACTACAGAAGGAAATGTTTCCTGTTACAGCCATTCAGTAAATACTCTTCTATGTTGGGTTATATCTGGACACATGAATGATGCTGATATTCTTGTTCTACAGAGAATGGACAGATGGGACAGTTCACCCATGTCCTGCAAGCGACTTGTCCCCTCTCCAAAAAGAGTGAAGGAGTTCTGGACGAGCCGACGGTGAGACTTCCACAGTGGACAGTAATCTGAGAAAGCGATGTCTTTTCCCCCTCTGGTCAACAGGTCAGTGGTCACCTGATCAGAAACAGACCATTATCACCTCCAGTCACCTGGTCTACCTGCCCAGAATCTCCAGTTTGAGGAGGTCTCACCATTCTGGGACGCCCAGCAAAGTCCTTGCCTCTCAGCAGGAGAACCTCTCTGGCATGTTGATGGTTGTTTACCACCACAGTGAGGTGAGGACCCAGGTAGAGAGCAAAGAGAGGTCCGTAGCTGAAACCCAGAGCCATCACATGCTCAGACGAAGATCATTCTTGTGCACAAAACCCATCAGATATCTGACTGGCCTTTAATGTGCAGGAGACAGGTTTTCACTTCAGAGATGGAGATCAAACACGTGAACAGGAACTCTTTTTAAAATGCAACATTCAACTAAGAGAACTTAGTTGTGTCAACATGAATCCAGGCGCTCTGAAGAAGCAGATTTCTCACCTGTAGCTCAGCTGGGTGAAGATGAGGTGAAGAGGACGGCCTCCTCTCAGCCAGGGCAGGCTGCCCAACACCGGGACCCAGGAAATACAGGGCACCTTCTCTCTAGGTGGGCCAGCCTCAGAACCAGGTTCTGACCCTCGAACTGGTCTTCGAAATATCAGAAAGGAACCGACTGTCACCATGATAAAGAAGATTAAGAAGAGGGTTGGAGAGAAGGATGGACGGAGGGAAAGAAGGGAAGAAGGAGAGAGGAAGGTGCTGAGTGTGGAGAGAAGAGGACTATCCATTGTGGAGTGACGATGAAGGCTGACGAGGACGACTTTTATCACACTCGGAGACCTTGGAGAGGTTAGCGGTCACAGAAGTGCGTGTGTATCTTGGTCAGTCAGCCTTGGTTTTATCGTGCTGTCGGTTGCTATGGTGACTTCAGAGAGACCTTGTGTGTGTCAGACTGTAGGTTCGGCAGATCTGAACATGTGATGTTGCATTGGAAGCTACAACAGACTACGATGGGAACAGAATTAAACCTGGAAGCATCTTTAGTTTTGTTGTTTTGAAGTTTTGTGGGTAAGTTGAAGCCATGTTGGCCTCGGACCCTGTTGACCCTGTTGCCAGCCCACCGTCACCGGTGATCCGGACAGACATCCAAACACAGGTGTAAAGAGGATGGAACCAGGAGAAATAGGGCAGCATCACTTTAGCTTTCCTACCCGCTCGTGTATTGGCATCATTCTTTAAACGGGTGTTCAACAGTTACCAAGTCCCATCCTGACTATGAGAATCATGTCACTCCAAACGAAGCTCTCTGCTCTGCTCATCAGGCCGACGTAGATGTTCAAGCACTGAGCAGCTTTAGGCCAACATCAAAGGTGCCGTCCAAATGAACACCTTCCTTCAAGAGAACAACATCTGGAGGAGTTTCAGTCAGACTCCCCCCCCCCCCCTCCCCCCCTCAGCTCTGCCTCCCACCACATCAACCAGGAGAAACAATGGCCTTGAAAATTTGGTTGGTCTAAATGTGATAATTTGACAATGAAACGTGTCGGGAACATTAAAATACTACGAATCATTGAGGGCAGGTTACAGCAGAACTAAGTGTTTCGTTTTCAGTTCCTTAAGATTCTGAAGTTGATCGATTATGATCGAAAGAGGGAAATGTTGAGAGGAAAACTTTGAAGAAGCGTCAGAGAGTCTTGAACAGAGAAGATGGGGGAGGGCAGAGAGGGAGGAGAGATCTTCTCTGAATATGGAGCCATGCTACATTTATGGTCCTGCCAACATCCATCTAGGAAAACACAGCCTGGAGCTGCTGTGGAGCTGCTTCCATTATTGTTGATTGTTATTTGCACCATGTTTTAAATGTTATTTTCTCTTTTATGGTGAAGCCCTGAATGAGAGATGCTAGATGAACTTTATTATTGTGTTGTGATTAATATTGTTGTTATTTATGTGATGTGTGTTTTGCTGAGACACGCCTCCAGACCCTGACCTTGGCCCAGTTCCAACCAGAAACCTCAAACACACCAAATGTCCTCAGTTTGTGAGTGAATTGTATATTTTGGTATTCAACCAGTCACATTCACAAATTCTCTTCCTCAAACACACACTCTCTTCGTCCTGGCCAGAAGAGTTGTGAAGCAGGACACACACATGTGAGTTGCACCTCGGCCACAGACAGGCCCCAGAGAACCCCTAACCCCAACCCTCAGAGTACCCCTAACCCTAACCCCAACCCTCATTGTACCCCTAACCCTAACCCCTAACCCCCAGAGTACCCCTAACCCTCAGAGTACCCCTGACCCCAACCCTCATAGTACCCCTAACCCTAACCCCTAACCCTCAGAGTACCCCTAACCCCAACCCTCATAGTACCCCTAACCCCCAGAGTACCCCTAACCCTAACCCCCAGAGTACCCCTAATCCTCATAGTACCCCTGACCCCAACCCTCATAGTACCCCTGACCCCAACCCTCATAGTACCCCTAACCCTAACCCCTAACCCTCAGAGTACCCCTAACCCCAACCCTCATAGTACCCCTAACCCCCAGAGTACCCCTAACCCTAACCCCCAGAGTACCCCTAATCCTCATAGTACCCCTGACCCCAACCCTCATAGTACCCCTGACCCCAACCCTCATAGTACCCCTAACCCTAACCCCTAACCCTCAGAGTACCCCTAACCCCAACCCTCATAGTACCCCTACCCCAACCCTCATAGTACCCCTAACCCTAAACCTCATAATACCCCTAACCCTAACCCCTAACCCTCATAGTACCCCTAACCCCAACCCTCATAGTACCCCTAACCCTAAACCCTAACCCTCAGAGTACCCCTAACCCCAACCCTCATAGTACCCCTACCCCAACCCTCATAGTACCCCTAACCTAACCCCTAACCCTCAGAGTACCCCTAACCCTAACCCTAACCCTCAGAGTACCCCTAACCCTAACCCCTAACCCTCAGAGTACCCCTAACCCCAACTCTAACCCTGTAGTCCTGTAGAGAAGCTGAGTAAACACCCTCAGTTACTGCTGATGATTCAACTTCATCACAAAAACTGCCGCTTCTATTTCTGACTCCCACTTATATAATGGCTGCTGTTTCCACGGCAACAGTGGGCCAGTGCACCTGTTCATCATGATGTCCTGCAGGTTGGTCAGGTAATGACGATGGTAACAATGGAAGGGAAGAATCCTGTGTCCTTCCTTCCTTGATGTGGAGCCACCCCCCCCCCCCCCCCGCCCCCCCTCCTATAATTTGTCCCTGCCGCAGTGAAGGAAACCCCGACTCTCCTGTACCGGTGACGTCACGCGCTCATCTGTCCTTATATGGAGCGGGGATACCCGCCGTCACGGCCGGATGCAGCCCATGTTTGGTCAGCTACGAAGCTCGCGGCGGGGGGAACCCCTCGCCCCGGACGGGACCAATGAGGATGAGCCGAGAGTTGCCTAGGAGACGGAGCGTATAAAAGAGGGATGCAGCTGAGGAAGTCCAGCATCCTGATCATCACCGACAACCGCGGAAGGATTATTCAAGCGCGAGGACCCGCCGACCGAACGCAATGCTCCTCGAACGCGAAGACAGCTTCATGTCAGAGTTTGAGGACGCGTGCAGCGCCTGGGTGGACAGTGTCGGCTCGAGCCGCAGCGACGGGACTGAATCTGACGTGGGGTCGCCTTTCTGCCAAGGTGAGTTGTCAATGAGTGTCGTGGTCACTGGAAATGCGCGATGCTGCGCCTGTGTGTTGAGTCCGGACGCTGCTCCGAGGAGACATTGTACAATAATAACCGCCCCCCCCCATCTCCTCCTCCTCCTCAGTCTTCTCCCCCGGAACCGAAGCCTCGGACTCAGATTTCTTCTCCGACTTCAGCGAGTGCTCCTCGGACACTCTCTCCCCGTCTCTCGGCTACACCAGCAACTTCTTCACCGAGCCCGAGACGACATCGGCGGCCGTGGGACTGAGCAGCACCGCGGACGCGATCCTCAACATGATCACGGAGATCGTCGGGATCTGCACCGAAATGGAGCAGCACGCAGACGAGGGTTCTGTCCGCAGCTCCACGCCCCCCTCCAGGGCTCCCTCCACATCTCCCCCGGTTATCACTCCCTCTCAGAACTTTGACAGCATGCCCCCCATGCCCGCAGCACCCCAGTCACCCCCCGCCATCGTCCCGCCTGCAGTGGTGGTCAAAAGCGAGTTTGTGAGCCCCAGCTGCAGCGGCGGGTGTGGACAGACCGCGGTATCCGGGGACGACGCAGTGTATTCGGCTGGAGCAGAGCCGCTCCTCACGCTGCCCGCGCCGGAGCAACAGGTGGACGTTTCTGACTTCCTTGAGGCTCTGATCAACAGCGACGCGGCAAAGGGCGAGCCGAAGGCCGCCCCTGAGCTAAAGCAGGAGCCGCTGGGGCCGCTGGGGCCGCTGGGGCCGCTGGGGCCCCTGGGGCCGCTGGGGCCCCTGGGGCCGCTGGGGCCCCTGGGGCCGCTGGGGCTGGACAGCTGGCTGAAGACTTTTGTGCCGCTAACCGGAGGGGATTCCAACTACGTCATCAGCAGATCTGCAGTCAAGACGGAGTCCGTGCAGAGCTGCCCCCTCCCCACCGTGGAGTCGCATCTCATCTCCTCCTTTCTGCAAAGCGCGTTCCCGATAGTGAACTTCAACAGAAATCTGCACGCGCCCGCAGCCACGAGAGCGCAACGCGGGGGCAGGAGAATTCCCGCCAGGAGCGCGCCGAAGGCGAAGCTGTTCCCGTGCTCCGTGCAGGGCTGTGACCGCCGCTTCTCGCGCTCTGACGAGTTGAATCGTCACGTGCGCATTCACACAGGACAGAAGCCCTTTCAGTGCGCCATCTGCGCGCGCAGCTTCAGCCGCAGCGACCACCTGACCACGCACACGCGCACACACACTGGGGAAAAGCCCTTCTCGTGTGACGTGTGCGGCAAGCGTTTTGCGCGCAGCGACGAGAGGAAAAGACACGGGCGCGTGCACGTCAAGCAGCAGCTTCGCGCCCAGATGATGGCCGCGTACTCCCTGGCCCTGAACGCGCCCGGAGTGTGAGCAGAGGGGGCGGGGCCGGATTTTAACCTTCAACTGAGAGAAGTCTCCGTGTGACGTCACACGAGGGGCAGTTTTTATTGGCCGAGAGATTTTAGCTTCGGTCCTGGCGCATGCGCATGCGCCTCTGCGGCAGCGCTGAGGGGCCAGCGATGGAGGCCTTGAGTCCAGATTCCGGAGCAGCAGGCTCCCCTGCCGCTCCGCCTGATCCTGGTCGGACCGCTCCGCCTTTGGGTTAGGGGAGCAGCCAACGTGTAAAATACAGTCTGGGACTTTTGTGCATGAGGACGTGAACGTGACGTGGAGCGTGTTTGGATATTTGACGTTTGTATCACATCTCTATTTTTCTATGGTGCTTCTACCTCTGTGGCCGTGGTGCAACTTTCTATCAGCTCTTCTGTGTTTCACATCCACGTGTGAGCGCACGTGGATGTGACGTCAGTGTTCTGCATGGATGACGTGAATAAACATGCAAACAAGACCAGCGGTGCCTTCGTCCTCTTCATCCTCTTCGTCACAAATTCTGTGATGTCACAAAATCAAGAAGAAAAACAGTTTCAATCAGCAGCAGAAACAAGAATCAACAAAAACCCAGTTTAAGTTCATTTATCTGAAACTTCAGTGTCACAGATGTGGTTTCATATCTACAGTCAGACTCAGATGATGCAAACACCTGTTGGTTAGGGTTAGTTAGACTTAGTTAGGGTTAGTTAGGATTAGTTAGACTTAGTTAGGGTTAGGGTTAGCTCATTTACCTCCATGTGACTCAAAAGATTTACTCCCTATAAAAATCATTCCATCATGGAAGAGGGAGGGGCTGCATCCAGCTAACATGGGAAAAGCCTTCACAGCAGAAAACAGTCAGCCAACAGCAGAAAACAGTCAGATAACAGTAGAAAACAGTCAGATAACACACCAACAGTAGAAAACAGTCAGATAACACACCAACAGTAGAAAACAGTCAGATAACACACCAACAGTTTAAAACAGTCAGATAACACACACCAACAGTTTAAAACAGTCAGATAACACACCAACAGTTTAAAACAGTCAGATAACACACCAACAGTAAAAACAGTCAGATAACACCAACAGTTTAAAACAGTCAGATAACACACCACAGTTTAAAACAGTCAGATAACACACCAACAGTAGAAAACAGTCAGATAACACACCAACAGTAGAAAACAGTCAGATAACACACCAACAGTAGAAAACAGTCAGATAACACACCACCAGTAGAAAACAGTCAGATAACACACCAACAGTAGAAAACAGTCAGATAACACACCAACAGTAGAAAACAGTCAGATAACACACCAACAGTAGAAAACAGTCAGATAACACACCAACAGTAGAAAACAGTCAGATAACACACCAACAGTAGAAAACAGTCAGATAACACACACCACCAGTAGAAAACAGTCAGATAACACACCAACAGTAGAAAACAGTCAGATAACACACCAACAGTAGAAAACAGTCAGATAACACACCAACAGTTTAAAACAGTCAGATAACACACACCAACAGTAGAAAACAGTCAGATAACAGTAGAAAACAGTCAGATAACACACCAACAGTTTAAAACAGTCAGATAACACACCAACAGTTTAAAACAGTCAGATAACACACCAACAGTAGAAAACAGTCAGATAACACACCAACAGTTAAAACAGTCAGATAACACACCAACAGTTTAAAACAGTCAGATAACACACCAACAGTTTAAAACAGTCAGATAACACACCAACAGTAGAAAACAGTCAGATAACAGTAGAAAACAGTCAGATAACACACAACACAACAGTAGAAAACAGTCAGATAACACACCAACAGTTTAAAACAGTCAGATAACACACCAACAGTAGAAAACAGTCAGATAACAGTAGAAAACAGTCAGATAACACACCAACAGTAGAAAACAATCAGATAACACACCAACAGTTAAAACAGTCAGATAACACACCAACAGTTTAAAACAGTCAGATAACACACCAACAGTAGAAAACAGTCAGATAACACACCAACAGTAGAAAACAGTCAGATAACAGTAGAAAACAGTCAGATAACATACCAACAGTTTAAAACAGTCAGATAACACACCAACAGTAGAAAACAGTCAGATAACAGTAGAAAACAGTCAGATAACACACCAACAGTAGAAAACAGTCAGATAACACACCACCAGTAGAAAACAGTCAGATAACACACCAACAGTAGAAAACAGTCAGATAACACACCAACAGTAGAAAACAGTCAGATAACACACCAACAGTTAAAACAGTCAGATAACAGTAGAAAACAGTCATAACACACCAACAGTTTAAAACAGTCAGATAACACACCAACAGTTTAAAACAGTCAGATAACACACCAACAGTAGAAAACAGTCAGATAACACACCAACAGTTTAAAACAGTCAGATAACACACCAACAGTTTAAAAAACAGCCAGATAACACACCAACAGTAGAAAACAGTCAGATAACACACCAACAGTAGAAAACAGTCAGATAACACACCAACAGTTTAAAACAGTCAGATAACACACCACAGTAGAAAACAGTCAGATAACACACCAACAGTAGAAAACAGCCAGATAACACATCAACAGTAGAAAACAGTCAGATAACACACCAACAGTAGAAAAAGTCAGATAACACACCAACAGTTTAAAACAGTCAGATAACACACCAACAGTAGAAAACAGTCAGATAACACACCAACAGTAGAAAACAGTCAGATAACAGTAGAAAACAGTCAGATAACATACCAACAGTTTAAAACAGTCAGATAACACACCAACAGTAGAAAACTGTCAGATAACAGTAGAAAACAGTCAGATAACACACCAACAGTAGAAAACTGTCAGATAACAGTAGAAAACAGTCAGATAACACACCAACAGTAGAAAACAGTCAGATAACACACCAACAGTAGAAAACAGTCAGATAACAGTAGAAAACAGTCAGATAACATACCAACAGTTTAAAACAGTCAGATAACACACCACCAGTAGAAAACAGTCAGATAACAGTAGAAAACGGTCAGATAACAGTAGAAAACAGTCAGATAACATACCAACAGTTTAAAACAGTCAGATAACACACCAACAGTAGAAAACAGTCAGATAACATACCAACAGTAGAAAACAGTCAGATAACACAACAACAGTAGAAAACAGTCAGATAACACACCACCAGTAGAAAACAGTCAGATAACACACCAACAGTAGAAAACAGTCAGATAACACACCAACAGTAGAAAACAGTCAGATAACACACCAACAGTTTAAAACAGTCAGATAACACACCAACAGTAGAAAACAGTCAGATAACAGTAGAAAACAGTCAGATAACACACCAACAGTTTAAAACAGTCAGATAACACCAACAAAGTTTAAAACAGTCAGATAACACACCAACAGTAGAAAACAGTCAGATAACACACCAACAGTTTAAAACAGTCAGATAACACACCAACAGTTTAAAACAGCCAGATAACACACCAACAGTTTAAAACAGTCAGATAACACACCAACAGTAGAAAACAGTCAGATAACAGTAGAAAACAGTCAGATAACACACCAACAGTTTAAAACAGTCAGATAACACACCAACAGTTTAAAACAGTCAGATAACACACCAACAGTAGAAAACAGTCAGATAACACACCAACAGTTTAAAACAGTCAGATAACACACCAACAGTTTAAAAACAGCCAGATAACACCAACAGTAGAAAACAGTCAGATAACACACCAACAGTAGAAAACAGTCAGATAACACACCAACAGTAGAAAACAGTCAGATAACACACCAACAGTAGAAAACAGTCAGATAACAGTAGAAAACAGTCAGATAACATACCAACAGTTTAAAACAGTCAGATAACACACCAACAGTAGAAAACAGTCAGATAACAGTAGAAAACAGTCAGATAACATACCAACAGTTTAAAACAGTCAGATAACACACCAACAGTAGAAAACAGTCAGATAACAGTAGAAAACAGTCAGATAACACACCAACAGTAGAAAACAGTCAGATAACACACCAACAGTAGAAAACAGTCAGATAACACACCAACAGTAGAAAACAGTCAGATAACACACCAACAGTTTAAAACAGTCAGATACACACCAACAGTAGAAAACAGTCAGATAACACACCAACAGTAGAAAACAGTCAGATAACAGTAGAAAACAGTCAGATAACATACCAACAGTTTAAAACAGTCAGATAACACACCAACAGTAGAAAACAGTCAGATAACAGTAGAAAACAGTCAGATAACAGTAGAAAACAGTCAGATAACATACCAACAGTTTAAAACAGTCAGATAACACACCAACAGTAGAAAACAGTCAGATAACAGTAGAAAACAGTCAGATAACATACCAACAGTAGAAAACAGCCAGATAACACAACAACAGTAGAAAACAGTCAGATAACACACACCAACAGTAGAAAACAGTCAGATAACACACACCAACAGTAGAAAACAGTCAGATAAAAGTAGAAAACAGTCAGATAACACACCAACAGTTTAAAACAGTCAGATAACATAACACACCAACAGTAGAAAACAGTCAGATAACACACCAACAGTAGAAAACAGTCAGATAACACCCAACAGTAGAAAACAGTCAGATAACATACCAACAGTAGAAAACAGTCAGATAACACACCAACAGTTTAAAACAGTCAGATAACACACCAACAGTAGAAAACAGTCAGATAACACACCAACAGTAGAAAACAGTCAGATAACACACCAACACACAACTAATCTGTCCCTGAGAGTTTCAGGACCAAACACCATGACCTCAGTTTTTCCTGAGTTAAGGAGGAGGAAATTTGAAGACATCTAGGACTTTATGTCTTTAAGACAGGTCTGGAGCTTCACTAACTTCTCTGTCTCCTCGGGTTTCATGGATAAATAGAGCTGAGTGTCATCAGCATAACAATGAACATTGATCCCATGCTGCCGAATAATGTTCCCTAAGGGAAGCATGTCCAAGGTGAAGAGGATTGGTCCAAGTACAGAACCTTGAGGAACTCCATGGCTAACCCTACTGTATGAGGAGGGAACACCATGGACATGGGCAAACTGGTATCTATCAGATAAGTATGATCTAAACCAGTCTAGTGCTGTCCCTTTAATCCCAATCACATGTTCCAGTCTCTGTAACAGGATGCTGTGATCAACTGGATCAAAAGCAGCACTGAGGTCCAGCAGAACCAGCATAGAAACCAGTCCATGATCTGAAGCTATGAGAAGGTCATTAGTAACTTTAAGAAGTGCTGTTTCTGTGCTGTGATGAGCTCTAAAGCCTGACTGAAACATCTCAAACAGGCTGTTCCTCTGCAGGTGCTCCAGTAACTGGGTCACCACCACCTTCTCTAGAACTTTAGAGATCAAAGGAAGGTTGGATATCGGCCTATAATTTGCTAAGACATCAGGATCCAGTGATGGTTTTTTAAGCAACGGCTTAATCACTGCCACCTTGTAGGACCAGGGTATATAACCTGACACTAAAGAACCATTGATCTGGTCCAGGATAGAACTGCCTATCAATGGTAGAACATCCTTCAACAGGTGTGTTGGGATGGGATCTAAAGGACACGTGGTGGTCTTGGATTTCTGAATTAGCGATGACGCCTCAGAAAAATATATAGGGCTGAAGGAGTTTAAGGGCTCGTTGGAGACCCTGTATGTTCCTACAGTCAGCACATCTGGTGATGGTCCAGTTGTTGGGATGGCCTGGTTAGCTTTCTCTCTGATAGCTAGAACTTTATCAGTGAAGAAGCTCATGAAGTCTTCACCACTCAGGGAGGAAGGGATACGTGGATCTAATTGGGCTCATTCACCGGAGTAAACTCCAATATCCAGGCACTGAGCTGGGGAGCAACCAGAATTGCCACCCCTGCCCGTCGCCTCTCACCATCGGCTCCTCCAGAGTGGTAGAGAGTCCAACCCCTCTCGAGAAGACTGGTTCCAGAGCCCTTGCTATGCGTCGAGGTGAGGCCGACTATATCTAGTCGGAACTTCTCAATATCACGCACCAGCTCAGGCTCCTTTCCCACCAGAGAGGTGACATTCCATGTCCCTAGAGCCAGTTTCTGCAGCCGGGGATCAGACCAAGGTCCCTGCCTTCGGCCGCTACCCAGCACACAATGCACCCACCCCCCCGGCCCCTCCTGCAGGTGGTGAGCCCACGGGAAGGGGGTCCCATGTAGCCTCTTCGGGCTGTGCCCGGCCGGACTCCATGGGCAGAGGTCCGGACACCAGGCGCTCGCCAATGTGCCCCACCCCCAGGCCAGGAGGGGGCCTCGGTGACCCGCATCCGGGCAAGGGAAACTTGGAACCAATATTGCTACTCATCATTAGGGGGTCCTGGGCTACACTTTTTCTGGTCCCTCACCTAGGACCTGTTTGCCATGGGTGGTTATTATAGACAGTGAACACATCACCAGCTCCAGACCGTCCGACTGTTATTATAGACGGTGAACGCATCACCAGCTCCAGACCGTCCGACTGTTATTATAGACGGTGAACGCATCACCAGCTCCAGACCGTCCGACTGTTATTATAGACGGTGAACGCATCACCAGCTCCAGACCGTCCGACTGTTATTATAGACGGTGAACGCATCACCAGCTCCAGACCGTCCGACTGTTATTATAGACGGTGAACGCATCAACAGCTCCAGACCGTCCGACTGTTATTATAGACGGTGAACGCATCACCAGCTCCAGACCGTCCGACTGTTTTATAGACGGTGAACGCATCACCAGCTCCAGACCGTCCGACTGTTATTATAGACGGTGAACGCATCACCAGCTCCAGACCGTCCGACTGTTATTATAGACGGTGAACGCATCACCAGCTCCAGACCGTCCGACTGTTATTATAGACGGTGAACGCATCAACAGCTCCAGACCGTCCGACTGTTATTATAGACGGTGAACGCATCAACAGCTCCAGACCGTCCGACTGTTATTATAGACGGTGAACGCATCAACAGCTCCAGACCGTCCGACTGTTATTATAGACGGTGAACGCATCACCAGCTCCAGACCGTCCGACTGTTATTATAGACGGTGAACGCATCAACAGCTCCAGACCGTCCGACTGTTATTATAGACGGTGAACGCATCACCAGCTCCAGACCGTCCGACTGTTATTATAGACGGTGAACGCATCAACAGCTCCAGACCGTCCGACTGTTATTATAGACGGTGAACGCATCAACAGCTCCAGACCGTCCGACTGTTATTATAGACGGTGAACGCATCACCAGCTCCAGACCGTCCGACTGTTATTATAGACGGTGAACGCATCACAGCTCCAGACCGTCCGACTGTTATTATAGACGGTGAACGCATCACCAGCTCCAGACCGTCTGACTGTTATTATAGACGGTGAACGCATCACCAGCTCCAGACCGTCCGACTGTTATTATAGACGGTGAACGCATCACCAGCTCCAGACCGTCCGACTGTTATTAGACGACGGTGAACGCATCACCAGCTCCAGACCGTCCGACTGTTATTATAGACGGTGAACGCATCAACAGCTCCAGACCGTCCGACTGTTATTATAGACGGTGAACGCATCAACAGCTCCAGACCGTCCGACTGTTATTATGTACGGTGAACGCATCACCAGCTCCAGACCGTCCGACTGTTATTATAGACGGTGAACGCATCACCAGCTCCAGACCGTCCGACTGTTATTATGTACGGTGAACGCATCACCAGCTCCAGACCGTCCGACTGTTATTATAGACGGTGAACGCATCACCAGCTCCAGACCGTCCGACTGTTATTATGTACGGTGAACGCATCACCCACAGGAGGTCATCCTAGTGTTATTACAGACAGTGAACTCATCACCAACTCCAGACCGTCCTATTGTTGCTACAGACAGTGAACTCACCGCTGTCCCAACACTATCCTACTGACAACGTAGACATTGAACTTAACACTGACTCCAGACTGTTCTACTGTTCGTACAGACGTGAACTCACCACCAACACTGGCCTGTCCCAACATTAATGCAGCCATTGAACTCACCTTGTGGCTAATGTTTGATGAAGTACAATGAAAAGGGACGAAGGTCGAGTACAAATGTCCTTTCCTGGTATGTGATCATAATCAGTGGGTGTGAGCAATGACCTTTAACCCCAGAAAGAATAGAAAAAGATTTCAGCTGAGGCAAAGGAAGTTCTCCCTTTTTTCGATGTCCTTCTTCATTTCTGACTCACTGATGAACCAGATTTTTGCACTTGCACCGTTGGCCTCACGAGGGTACCTAAGGTGATGTGAGTGTGTCGTGGGTTAGGTTTGCTGTGTTGTTGTTACCATGGTCTTCCTCAGAAAGAGAAGATTTCATGCATTCCTGCTGCTGGCAGCCATGTTGGCTCTGCTCTTCTTCATCAGCAATTCACGGCTACGTAAGTTTCCTCAGACTCTGACTTGCTCAATCAGGTGCTTATTGTGTATTTAGACATCTTAATTTCCTTTTTTAACAAAATTGAGCTCATTTTCAGTTCAAGTGTTTAAAAATGGCAAGTGCTCTACCCTAAATGAGGATTTTTGCTGACAGCTCAGGCAGGTGATGGAGACTGTGGCGCTGCCTGGCAACCATGTTTTCGCTCTCGCATGGTACCAACAAGCTAGTCATGTCTGTGGTAAGCAACTGACACAAAACCTAAAACAGGCCAGTTTTCTTTTGTTTCAGCAGAATCCACTGGCTCCTCCAGACTGGGTGGAGTCAGATGAAGCTTGGCAGCCGAACGAGTGTCCTGGCCAATCGTTTCAGGCCTGGCTTCTGCTGGAGAATTTAAAGCTGAGTATGGAAGACAGCAATGACATCCTGCTGGAACCATACCTACAGAGCTGGGATCAGCTGCTGAAGTATGAACTCAGTGATGCAAAACTCAGGAGCTGCTAACTGAAAATGCTAACACTTTTGAGTGACTGAGGGATTTTTCTTCTCCAGCTTCATGGACTCTCTGGGCTCAGTGGTCAGTTTTTTCTCTCAGAAAGTGAAGGAAAAGGTCACTCTTCTCCGTGAGCAGTCAATCAGACACAGCACCGGGGCTGAGGGGAGACGTGAGGTGAGGCTGAAAGCTATTTCAGAAACACAGACTGTCAAGTCTCCTCTGCTGCTAATGTTCTCCTCCTCAAGGCGTATCGTACTGTTCGATCCATGGTGGAAACAGAGTTAAAAGAGGAAGTGGTTAACTTCTCCCATCGAACAAATTCAGGCTGCAGGATGCTACTGAGGCTTCATCGGTCTCTGCTGTGGCTCAAACTGCTGCTGGAGGGTTTGGCTGAAGGTCCGGACATTCATGGACATCAGAGAACACCTGGAGAGCTGAGCAGGTAAACCGCTTGGTGCATTTAGGGCCCAATCGCAGCATCAGGCAACAGAAGAGGGATGTTTCTGGATCATCTAAATGTAGCTTGTTAATCTTAACGGCCGAACACATCTGGAGTCAGGAAATGGAACAAGACAGTGGCGATAAGGTCAGAAAATAGCACGAAGAGAGCCCTTAGCTAACAGCAGCGGCGGTCCAAGCACGGGCCAGAGCAGTCTGGGTCCTCACTCTCTTAAAGACAGAAAGAATCACTCTTAACCCATTTATATTGACTGGCTTTATGGTTGTTATTGTCAAAACCCAGTAAGCACAAACCCAGGATGTCAGCAGCTTTCAGTGGATGAGCAGTCAAAGGCCAGCAGCATCTTCCTGATGACTCTCAGGAACTGAGATGGTGTCTGTCCAGGAGAGATCTTTGGAGATCATGGGGGGCATGGGGGGGCTCAGTTCTGTTCCTCCTGAAGTCCACAATGAGCTCCTTTGTTTTGGTGGTGTTTAATGCCAAGTTTTTGTCTGTGACCCGTATTCACAGAGTCCAGAGACTTAAGTTGCTTTTCTTGACATCATTCCAAGAAAGATCTTAGGATTCCTCCAATCTTAAGGTTTTCTTTGAATTTTCCCTTAGAATGATAAAAGATATTCAGGAAGCATCTTTGGTCTTAAGATGCTGCTCTGCTGTTGCTCCAGGAAGCTCATCAGCTCTCCTCTGTGGATCTGTTCACCCAGAGGTCGAGTGTGGGGGTAGACCGTCTGTGCTGTGCTGGGGAACCACTCTGTCCAAGCACTTCATGATTACAGGTGTGAGGTCAACAGCGCCATCGTCAGCGAGGCTGGTTGTGGGGGACTATTTGGTCCTGAGAAGATTGTGGCAGCTTTCAGGCATGTGGCAGTTTCTGCTTCAGCCAGGGAGACTTTAAAACCCCTGCAGAAGATAGGAACAGCTGCAGAAGATAGGAACAGCTGCAGAAGATAGGAACAGCTGCAGAAGATAGGAGCCCCTGCAGAAGATAGGACCCCTGCAGAAGATAGGAGCCCCTGCAGAAGATAGGAACCCCTGCAGAAGATAGGACCCCTGCAGAAGATAGGAACCCCTGCAGAAGATAGGAACCCCTGCAGAAGATAGGAGCCCCTGCAGAAGATAGGAACCCCTGCAGAAGATAGGAGCCCCTGCAGAAGATAGGAACAGCTGCACAGGATGAAGTGATCTTAGTGTTTTGATTCTTATCGTACTCATCAGTGTTGGAGTCATGTGACCGTCCTCCTGGTCTTCATGATCAGTGCCAGGAGATGAAACCATTAATCACATGTTGGAAAATAACCCAGCGACTTTGCATGTTCATGTGCCAGGGATGCCTACAGAGTGGCGTTGGCCCCCCACCACCCCTGGTTCCTCCGCCAGGCTGCAGAGATGGTGTTCCTTGCTCTCCCGGACCGACAGTACTTCCTGAAATTGGTGTGCGTGCAGAGCCAGAACGAGGCGACCCCGATCCTACGGACCATCATCCGCGCGTTGACACTGGTGCACAAACAGACTCAGCAAATCCTGGCAGAAAATGACATGTTGGAGCTGCCGTGACCACGTTGGGGAGGAGAGGACAGACCACTCCAGAACCAGGTCCTGTGTGAACCAGGTCCTGTGTGAACCAGGTCCTGTGTGAACCAGGGCCTGTGAACGAAGGGGTCGAGGACCAGGGTCTTTTCGTCCTGAGGAGAAGCTCCAGGTGCGTCTTTCAGCGCGGCCTCACCACCGTCTCTCCATCGACTTCATTTACTCCAAACTGGTTGGAACCTAAATGGTTCTTATGGTTCATCATTTAAAACGTAAGGACGACAACGATAACAATGGATCATATTCAATAAACAATATTACAACTAATTCAGAATAAAGGCCATTCCTCCTATTATTGTTATTAATATTGCTGTTGTTATTGGCATTATTATTTTACTCCAAAAGAAAGAAATGAAGCATTGTGAGTTTGTCATGATAAAACCATCAAATGGGGACATTTATTCCAGATGAATGTTCACGCTTCCTTTACGTGACTCAGAACACAACATGTTCCACCACCAAATCTAAAATTCGTGCTCGATAGTACCGTCAGCCGTCGCATCATCGTCTCTGTTTAGTTGCTCATCGTCCTCTTTGGCTGAAGATGTTGTCATGGAAACAGAGGGCTGATTTGCTGTCAATACACAATTATATCACATATCTGAATAACCAATCAGCGAATGAGTTAGCTCCTCAGTCATTCAATGCTAATAGCAGTGCTAACACGATAACCTTCCACAACAAACACACATAGCTTTATGCTAGAATTATGTCAATTAATGTTCTCACTCGTTCAGGTCCAAAAGAATCTCAGCTTAAGAGAATTCATCTGACTTCTGTTAGTTTTTGAACGATGCTTCATGCTCTGATCCAAGAAGCTTCTTCAGTTCTAAAGGAACTGGTGAACCCCAGGGTTCTACAAAAGGAACTGGTGGAACCCCGAGTTCTACAAAGGAACTGGTGGAACCCAGAGTTCTACAAAAGGAACTGGTGAAACCCCAGGGTTCTACAAAAGGAACTGGTGGAACCCCAGAGTTCTACAAAAGGAACTGGTGAACCCCAGGGTTCTACAAATGAACTGGTGGAACCCCAGAGTTCTACAAAAGGACTGGTGGAACCCCAGGTTCTACAAAAGGAACTGGTGGAACCCCAGAGTTCTATAAAAGGAACTGGTGGAACCCCAGAGTTCTACAAAAGAAGGGCTGGTGGACCCCAGGGTTCTACAAAGGAACTGGTGGAACCCCAGAGTTCTATAAAAGGAACTGGTGGAACCCCAGAGTTCTACAAAAGGAACTGTGGAACCCCAGGGTTCTACAAAAGGAACTGTGGAACCCCAGGGTTCTACAAAAGGAACTGGTGGAACCCCAGAGTTCTATAAAAGGAACTGGTGGAACCCCAGAGTTCTACAAAAGGCTGGTGGAACCCCAGGGTTCTACAAAAGGAACTGGTGGAACCCCAGGGTTCTACAAAGGAACTGGTGGACCCCAGAGTTTCTAAAAAAGGAACTGGTGGAACCCCAGAGTTCTACAAAAGGAACTGGTGGAACCCCAGGGTTCTACAAAAGGAACTGGTGGAACCCCAGAGTTCTACAAAGGAACTGGGGAACCCCAGAGTTCTACAAAAGGAACTGGTGGAACCCCAGAGTTCTACAAAAAGAAACTGGTGGAACCCCAGGTTCTACAAAAGGAACTGGTGGAACCCCAGAGTTCTATAAAAGGAACTGGTGGAACCCCAGAGTTCGATAAAAGGAACTGGTGGAACCCCAGGGTTCTATAAAAAAAACTGGTGGAATCCCGAGTTTCTATAAAAGGAACTGGTGGAACCCCAGAGTTCTATAAAAGGAACTGGTGGAACCCCAGAGTTCTATAAAAGGAACTGGTGGAATCCCAGAGTTCTATAAAAGGAACTGGTGGAATCCCAGAGTTCTATAAAAGGAACTGGTGGAATCCCAGAGTTCTATAAAAGGAACTGGTGGAACCCCAGAGTTCTATAAAAGGAACTGGTGGAACCCCAGAGTTCTATAAAAGGAACTGGTGGAACCCCAGAGTTCTATAAAAGGAATGGTGGAACCCCAGAGTTCTACAAAAGGAACTGGTGGAACCCCAGAGTTCTATAAAAGGAACTGGTGGAACCCCAGAGTTCTATAAAAGGAACTGGTGGAACCCCAGAGTTCTATAAGCTGTGCTGCTTTGCTGAATGCTGCCAGTGGTGGTAGTTGCTGGTAATACAATATCCACCTCCTGTCCCAATGTCCACCTCCTGTCCCAATGCCCACCCCCTGTCCCAATGCCCACCTCCTGTCCCAATGTCCACCTCCTTCCCAATGCCCACCCCCTGTCCCAATGCCCACCTCCTGTCCCAATGTCCACCTCCTGTCCCAATGCCCACCTCCTGTCCCAATGTCCACCTCCTGTCCCAATGTCCACCTCCTGTCCCAATGCCCACCTCCTGTCCCAATGTCCACCTCTGTCCCAATGCCCACCTCCTGTCCCAATGTCCACCTCCTGTCCCAATGCCCACCTCCTGTCCCAATGTCCACCTCCTGTCCCAATGTCTACCTCCTGTTTTAATGTCCACCTCCTGTCCCAATGTCCACCTCCTGTCCCAATGCCCACCTCCTGTCCCAATGTCCACCTCCTGTCCCAATGCCCACCTACCCCCAGAAGAGGTGGGACACTCCTCTGAAGACAACCGGAGGATCTTTGGTCAACTGGAACAAGCTTCACTGAACAGAGGAGGCTGAGACACCAGCTGCTGCTCCCAGTGCTGTACTGGGATCCCTCCCCAGCCAAGGTCACAATGGGTCACACTCACCATCCCATGAGGACCAGGATGACCCCCCCCCCCCCTTTACTGATGCTGATTACCACCAAGGACAGCATTCAGCAAAGCAGTACAGTTTATAGAACTCTGGGATTCACCAGTTGGTTTAAAACTGAAGAAACCTCTCGGACCTGAGGAGAAACATCTCCCCAAAATGAAAGAAAGTCCAGTTGAATTCTCTTTAGCCACGATGCTACGATTAGCACTGATGTGAGCAAAGGTGATGTCATGGGGTGTGTTTTACCTTTAAGCCTGCTCAGGTATAAAAGCAGCATGAGGACAGTGGAGACGCAGTATGGGGAGAAGACCACTAAGTGCTGTATCACCATGTGCGGGACCAGAGCGGCAGAGGGAGGACCTTGTGGAGCTGAATGAAGAAATAAACAAGGTTATATTATTATTATTATTATTATTATTATATTATTATTATTATTATTATTATTATTATTATTATTATATAATACTTATAATGATAATAGCCTCTGAAATTAGCCTGAGGTCACACCAAGCTGACCAAACCTACGGGACCGAGTCAGTTCCAGTTCACACCAGGCCAGGTCCACACAAAGAGAGTTCAAAAAATGAGTATTTCTAATGTGGTCAGGTCAAGGATCAGGTCAGGTCACGGATCAGGTCAGGTCATGGATCAGGTCAGGTCATGGATCAGGTCAGGTCACAGATCAGGTCAGGTCATGGATCAGGTCAGGTCACAGATCAGGTCATGGATCAGGTCAGGTCACGGATTAGGTCAGGTCACGGATCAGATCAGGTCCCGGATCAGGTCAGGTCACAGATCAGGTCACGGATCAGGTCAGGTCACAGATCAGATCATGGATCAGGTCAGGTCACGGATCAGGTCAGGTCACAGGTCAGATCATGGATCAGGTCAGGTCACAGATCAGGTCATGGATCAGGTCAGGTCCCGGATCAGGTAAGATCCCGGATCAGATCAGGTCCCGGATCAGGTCAGGTCACAGATCAGGTCACGGATCAGGTCAGGTCACAGATCAGGTCATGGATCAGGTCAGGTCACAGGTCAGGTCCCGGATCAGATCAGGTCCCGGATCAGGTCAGGTCACAGGTCAGGTCCCGGATCAGGTCAGGTCACAGATCAGGTCCCGGATCAGGTCAGGTCACAGGTCAGGTCCCGGATCAGATCAGGTCCCGGATCAGGTCAGGTCACAGGTCAGGTCCCGGATCAGGTCAGGTCCCGGATCAGGTCAGGTCAACTGTACCTCTGACTAAGAGCAAGCTGGATGAGGAGTTCCCAAGGCCACTGAGTTGGCACCTGTAGTCGCCTTCATCATCCTGGGAAACGTGGTGCAGAGTCATTGTTGCAGAGTCACCTGAGCCAATGATGGTGTCGTTTTTATAGAACACAGCTGTGACTCTGGGGGGGGGGATCTTGGCTTTACAGAGCAGAGTGACGTTCTCTCCGGTTCCCACGGGATGGATCAGCCCAACCAGGATCACCTCTTTATCTGCAACCAGGACCACAACACCGGAAGAGTCGGGTCAAGTTTTGTGGCTTCGTGTTGCCTGAAAGCAGCAAGACCTTAGCGGGTTCCCAGGGTTCCAGTATCTCTGTCCTTCACCTGTAGGTCAGGGGTCGGACGTAGGTACGACTCCTGGGTCTCTTACTGTATATGTTGACACGGACGGAGTTGCTCCGCTGGCTCATAGTTGATTCACACCAGTAGATCCCACTGTCAACTTTTTTGGACGTATGGATCAGACAGCCGTGCGGGGTGGGATCCCCCCAGGTTGTTCCACACGTTCCTAAGCTGTACTTTTCTACAGGGCTGTCAGGGCTGTTAGGGCTGTCAGGGCTGTTAGGGCTGTTAGGGCTGTTAGGGCTGTTAGGGCTGGTAGGGCTGGTAGGGCTGTTGATTCTGATGGCTCTGACCACCTTCCAGACACGAGAGCGGCTGCTGGTCTCACAGTTGAAGGACAGGTTATGGAACTCAAACACCTGAGAGGAGCTGGGTCTGACGGTCAGCGTGGCGGGACTCGAAGAATCTGGGGACACACAACAGCATGTGGTAGACCATCGAACCCTGAGGTTCTCTTCCAAGGACACCTCACAACCTAAAACAACTGTTTGGTTTGGTTCCAAAAAGGGGGATTTTCATGACGGAATTCTCTCTTTGGTGCCTTTGACCCTGAACATTTCTCTCGACATCATTTATTCACGGTTCCAAAATGATTCTGATACAAGAATAAAGAATTTTTTAAAAGAGCAGAAGGTCACCGTGTATCAGAAGCCAGGTGGGCGGAGACTCTCCGTGTTTGCTGTCCCGGCATTTATAAGCACCTTCATCAGACTTGGAGAAATTACGGATGGTCATGTGACCTGTAGAGGAGGTCCACACAAGATCGTTGTGTTTTAAAAAGTCTGCAGAGCTGGGGCCGGAGTGGTTGTTTTTACAGTGCAGGGTCACATCATCGTGCTCCATCACAGGTTCGACAGGACTCTGCAGAACCACCAAAGAACCTGGAGAACATCAGTTGAAGGTTAGCGTCTCCTCTCTGGACAGGTGTCTCATTACTGTCCAATGTGCTAACTGGGCGCCCTAGTGGTGAAGGTGGGGCACCACAGACACACAAGTTCTGGAGTCTGGACCAGCTCAGCGTCCGACTGACCCACTGATGACAAAAAATACGATGCTAACGATGAGATGATGATGACAGAAAGAAGAGGAGATGCATGTGGACTCACGGGTGACGGTGATGTTGACCATGTTGCTGCTGTCTCTGTATCTGGACTCACACCAGTACACGCCAGTGTCAGACGGTTTCACCACATTCAGCTCACACCCAGAGGACGTTGGGTTGCCCCAGTCAGAGCCGCACTGGGACAGAAACCGGTCACTGGGGAACAAGGCAATAGTGGGTTGAAGAGGCGGCAGGCCGGTCAGGTCCAAACAGCAGCTCTGGGAGGCCGTTCTAACATCAAGACCAGGGGTGGGCAAATCCAGTCCTCGAGGGCCGGATCCAAGCCAGACTTTCTGTCCTACAGGTCAACACCTTCACCTGGGGCTCCATTTACCTGGTGAAAGCATTTCCTGCCTGGTAGGATGCAAATCCCAACCCTCAAGGACTGGATTTGACCTCCTCTGGTGGGCAAGTCCAATCCATGAAGGCCGGAATCCAGCCAAGGTTTTGCATCCTACCAGGGAGAAACCGCTTTCACCAGGTAAATGGAGCCCCAGGTGAAGGTGTTGACCTGTAGGACAGAAAGTCTGGCTTGGATCTGGACCTCGAGGACTGGATTTGCCCACCCCTGATCAAGACATTCAAGCAGAAACTCTCCAAAAACTCCAAAGTTCAATCAAATAAGGAGTCGTGTTAAACCGGAACGTGACCTGTTAAGATGTTTTTGAGTGAAAGAGCTTTTGATTCTCTAATCGTGTAATTTAACAAATGACAATTTTCGGTTCTTGACAACAATAAAATGTTTGAACTCTGCTACACGGAATCATTTGGAGCAGTTTTTCAGTTTTGTTCAAAAGTTATCATTGGGAGGTTTGGTCAGTCACATCTGAATTGGCAGCTTAGAGATGATGACGATGTCTTTGATGTTGACGACAGTCAAATCAGAGAAAAATCTCTTTTGCATCATCATTTGGAACGAGGTGCAGCAGCAGTTTGAGAGGGAGACGTGTAGCCTGACGCTGGTGCTAACCTGTTTGTTGTGTATCTCCACACCATCCATTCACTGGAGCTGAAGCGTTCACAGCTCACAATGATCTTCTCATACTCGAAGAACTGAGTCCTGCGGGGAGAAACTAGCAGAGACGCTGTGGGGGGGCAGGAAACCAAGGCATGGTGGCTGTCAGCTCACAGTGCTAAGCTAACAAACCTCAACCAACAACATGACGTGTTTTCCAATTGACGACTTGGAAACTCGTCAACATTTGGCTTCCTGTTAGCGTTAAAATGATCTTCTTTGTTATGTTGTTCTTCTTAACCACAACTTAATGAAATAAACATTACAGAAAAGAAAAGTCTCGTCTGAGTCACATGACCAACCTTGGACCACCTAGGTCACCAACTTGGTCGTGTTCTTAAACTTGTTCTTATCACTTTGATAAGGCGATGATAGCGGCCCTGTCGCCATGCTAACCCTAACATTATCAGAGGTACGAGTCTCTTTGAGCTACTGCAATGAGCAAAGTTCCTCTTTGGTGTTCTGTTCACGGCCGGCATCACCATCAACACTCAGGAAGAACCTTCCTCAACAGACGTACCTTTCTGACTGTTCTCAGATGTTTGGATTCTCAGCAACACTGAAATAACAAGAAGACTGATCAGTTCAACCGGCGACTTCACCCCCCACTGTTGTGGAACACCTGTACTCACGGAGCAGAAGCAGCATTGCCTCCATGGCACCTGCAGCCTAACCCTTCACCACCGCTTGACTACAGGCGGACACATCGCATCAATTTCCTGTTGAGGGGGTGTGACTCCACCCACATTTAGACAGTTAGATCAAAGCTTCTCATGCCTGTCACATGATGTTCCAACGGGTCCCCCAACATTAAAAAAAGTGCCCTTAAACAGGTTTGAAGTTACAGAAACCTTTCGATGAATGTTGCAGAGAATAGAAACCATCAGAAAAAACTTAGAGAACAGAAACCATCAGAAAAAACTTACAGAGAACAGAAACCATCAGAAAAAACTTACAGAGAACAGAAACCATCAGAAAAAACTTAGAGAGAACAGAAACCATCAGCAGGAGCTGGAGCCTGATCCTCTGGATCCAATCCTGAATAGTTCCTGAGACACCAGTAAGACATAAATAAAGCAGCAGGTCTTTGTGGACTGGCTGGAACGGTGCAGGTCAGTGTCCTCCTGAGGAACAGGGAGCTGGACTACAGAATGGTTGTCATGGTGCTTCTCGGGTGTGAAACTTGTCAAAGGCCACAGTGTGGTCGGAAATGTGACAACAGGAAGTGTGTGCTGAAGATGCACCCCTCACCAGGTTTCCTCGTCCGTACAATAATAAAAATAATACTAATGAAAACGTTCCCTTTTGACGCAGAAAGACCCCCGAGCTGGTTTTCCTCGGCCAGAAGGAGCAAAGGGTGATGATGGGATTGGTGTTGATTAATGGATTTATTTTGTATGATGACATGACAGAATTATTAACATGACAACAGGATCTTTTCATCTTTATTATGATCAGTGACCAGTTCTGATGGTCTAATCAGAGTTTGCTCTCCAGGGTCACAGCTCTCTCTTGACCAATCCCATCGCTGCTCGAGGTTGAGGCTCCGCCCTCTGGCTCATCTCCTGTGAAGTGACATGACATCATTACATAAGACGCAAGAAAATCTCAACTCTTTTTAGCTCACAGAGTTTGAAAAGCTTATGAGCATCTTAAAAGTGAACTGATCAAAGAGACAAACTAGAAACGAAGATCCTGAGAGCTCAGAACTCTGTCGGCAGCTAGCTTCCTGCGGCTAACCCCCACAGTACAGTAGAAATCTATCTTTGGAAGATCAAAGGTCCAAGACAGACGGACAACTGACACCTAACTCCTTGGTGGAGGGGAGGTGCAATCAAAAAGATCCCTTTCTGTGTTCTTTTGATGAGAGAATGAAGGTGACATTAAAAAGAAAAGAAAAGAAAAGAAAAGAAAAGAAAAGAAAAGAAAAGGTGTTCTGACCTTTGACCTGGCGGTCCAAGAGGCGGGGTCCTGCCAGTCCAATACCCAGTGCTCCAATGGGAGCTGTGATGAGAATGGCTAACACGGCTAATGTCAACACGTCCAAACCAAACTTCACAAAGTTTTGGTCTTCCTCCTCTCTCGCCATGTCCAGCGCTTTGGAGCCAATAGCAGCCTGAAATAACCAAGTTCATCCATCGATTCAACAGTGTAAACAACCTCCCAGACAAGTTGGATCATCATCTTCGCAGACAATCTGTGAGAACGGCTTCAAACTCGCATGCACCAGTGCAGAGTTGCATTGGATTCGCACCTCCAGCATCGGCCCAACGTACCTCCAGAGGCAGCAAGCCCACAAGGCCCCAGAGCTAGCCTGCTAGCCAGGCTAAGGAAGCAGCCTCCCAGACCGGCGCTGCCAAGTATCTAACGCCAGATCTTCTTCTTCTCTTCTTCTTCTTGGGTTGACCATCGATCCGATGATGTCAGTGCAGTCATCTCTGGTGACTTCGAAGGTGGCTGATTAGCCCAATTCTGGAGCCACACACTCTGGGACAGTTGGGACATGGGAAAGACGCCGTGGGTGGGGCTGTTGCTGCTTCCTTCCTTCTTTGTCTGGCTGCTGCGACTTTGCCTCTTCTGTGGTCCTCGAAGGATTTGCAGCCCTTCTTGACTGCGGCGCACCATCCGACTCTGTTTTGGGCCTGGGCTTCTAGCTGTGCTGGAGGGATGCCACAGTACTTTAGGCTGTCCTTGATGCAGTCTTTGTACCGCTTCTTGGGGCGCCCAGTGTTTCTCTGCCCCTGGGAGAGGACGCCGTAGAAGACCTGACGGGGAAGGCGCGTGCTGTCCATTCTGATCAGGTGGCCTGACCAGCGGAGTTGGGCTTTCATAATCATGGTCTCGATACTTACAAGGCCAGCTCTGTCCAAGACCGCCAGGTTGGTCACTCTATCCTGCCATTTGATGTGCATTATTGACCGCAGGGACCTCATGTGGAATCGTTCCAACTGTTTTATGTACTTCCTGTATGTTGTCCAGGTCTCACAGCCGTAAAGAAGGCTGGTGAGCACAACAGCTTTGTAGACTTTAATTTTAGTCTCCAGTTTGATGTTTTTGTTATTTATCACACGGGTTCTGAGTCGACCGAGGGACTGGCTGGCTTTGCTGATACGCTGAGCTATCTCCTTGTCTAGAGAGCCGTCACAGGAAATGGTGCTTCCGAGGTACTTGAATTGCTCAACCACCTTCAGCTCAGTTCCCTCGATGGATACATTGGGGGGCGGTGCGCTGGTGCCTGGTGCTGGTTGGTGCATGACCTCCGTCTTACTGAGGCTGATCATCAGGCCAAACAATCGAGCTGCTGAGGCTGCAGACGAAGCAGACGAAGCAATACAGCTAACGCGGCTGCGATGGAACCGGCAGGTCCGGCAAGACCAGCGGAGGGGGACTCATCAAGGTTGGTGCACAAACAGCAGAGTTAGAAAGACTCACTGTTCTCCTGAGCTAGAGGTGGTGACTCTTATGTTCAGGCCATTTGATCTGCCCAGAGAGCTAACGGGAAGGCTTTTAGGTGTCTTTAATCAGGCCTGTTTGAACAGTTTTGCCAGTTTGTGCAATATGATCCACCAGAGTTAGTAACACACTGGATCGGATCTGCTCAAACCTGAAGGAGGCGTACAGACCGAGACCCCTCCCCCATCTGGGCATGTCTGATCACCTGCTCAGCGTGCTAGCTTACAAACCCATAGGAACCTCACAAGCTACAAGATTGTTAGATCCATTATGTTAAAGTTATCTCTTACTTGCTATTGCCTTGTTATATTCTTATTCTTGTTTTATTGTTTCACATTACTTAATGTTTCCTGTTATTTGCTAATGCTTAATGTGTATGATGCTTGATATGTCAGCTTGAACTTCTCTGATCGAGGACGACAGGAATGCGGCGGCTGTTGGAGAAGTGACATTGACTGGAGACCAAACTGCACGGCATGACCCAGGAGCTGGGTTAGGGTCAGGGCATGACCCAGGAGCTGGGTTAGGGTTAGGGCATGACCCAGGAGCTGGGTTAGGGTCAGGGCATGACCCAGGAGCTGGGTTAGGGTCAGGGCATGACCCAGGAGCTGGGTTAGGGTCAGGGCCTGACCCAGGAGCTGTTCTTTTAATCTGTCCGATATAGAAGAATGTGCTGTTTGTGAGCTAAGCTAATCAAATCAGTGAAGGCCTATGTATAATCTCACCATTATGATTTACAGTCTCTTGCTCTGTTGGAGACCTGCTATCTTGTGTCCCCCCTCCCTTAGACACATTTGACTTCTGTAGCTAGGGACCTCCTGATCTCAATAAAACAGGGATGGCGGGAGGTGTGCGTCAGAACGTGTTGGAGATCTGTAACTGAGCACATCTCTCCGTTCTCCTTGCAAGTAAATTTCAAACTGTTGTCTTTGCCTCATTTGTTTTTCTCGTGTTTCAGGTTGTTTGAACCTAACATTTTGGTCCTTCGAGCCGGATTCCAACACACCTGAAGGGTCCGGTGGGTGAGGCTGAACCTCAGGAAAGACCGTGGCCACGGCAGGCCGCCTCAAAGCCACCTGATACCCTTTCCAGGACTGGGCTTCAGCTCACTGATTGGACCCTGACGGTTGACGGAATTCCAGGAGGAAAGACAACAGTGGTGAGCATGTCTTGAATTCAAAAGTGTGTGTGTGTGATGATTGTCGGGGACTTAATGTAAAAATTGCGATAGACACTAAGGCAGTGTTTTGGGAGAGAGGAACCCGAAAGTCCTCTGTAAGACGCAATGAGAAACAAACCCTGTGAATACTAGTCAATGGCAGGTAAACAAGAGTACTAAGGTCAGTACCAAGGCAGGGCGAGGGAGTCCTGGCCACGTGAAAAAGAAATTAAGTCACGACAAATCATCCAGAGTGATTGTGAGTGTGAAAGGATTGTTAAATACCACTAGGTATTTTCAATCATACCAAAGCAGTGGGACAGGAAGTGATGAGGCCCTTGTGGATGCAGAGGCAAGACTCTCCACTCGAAAGAGTTGAAGTGAGAAGTACCACAACGGTTTGATTAATTATCACCCCACTGAGATCAACATCCCAGTTTTAGGTCACCCTATGTGCAAGACTGGACCAAATTCTTAATAAAAAACAAACAAACAAAAAAAAAAACGGTAAATTAGGATAAGGCTAACTCATAAAATAAAAAATAAAATAAAAAAATCATAATAAAAAGCAGATAGAAAAGTAGAGCTAAAAGTAAAAATCGAAATCCTCCAAAAATGGGGACAGGTAAAAGTAAACAAAGGCCCAGAGATGAATTGCGGTGTAAGGATTGGAAATTCATCGACGGACAAAATCCAAAGAAACTCGCGTATTTAGACAAGTGGATAACTGATTATGGGTTCAAAGGACAGCTAAATTCACAACAAATAACAGCCCTACAAGATGAAATAAAAGAGCGAACTAAAAATAATCCGAAAAAGATGAAAAAATGCGGTTACGAGGATACTGAGTTTTGGTTGCAGTTAGCGTTAAGGAGAGAGAAGGGACAAAGTAAGTTGAAAATGGAGGCAAGGAGGGAAAGGACGAGGTTGAGAACAAACAGTTAATGTTTCACAGGAAAGAGGATGATGAGACAGCGCAGTGAGCAGACGCGCGCACAGACAGACAGAGCAGGCAACAGATAAGTCGGCAGAGAAAGGGGAAGCGGATGTAGAACAGAGAGCAGCAGGGTGGGAGGCTTGGACCCTGACCTTCGTGAATCGTGTGCATTGCCACCAACATATACACCACAGGCATTAGACCCTCCACCCACTGATACACTTAGAATTACACGCTCAGCGCACCCCCATGGGTATGCGTGGTCAAAGACATTAGGACAAGCACTGACTCCAGCAGTCCCAAAATTGAATAATCTAAGTGAAACGAGCACTCCTCCAATGGAAGATATGTACCCCATGATTGAAGTAGCTAATCCAAATGCTGAAGCAAACCAACCTGTAATGCTAGTCTATAGAACTTGGACAATGGAGGATGTTAAAAAAGCCATAGAAGGTGTGCCTTCCCATAAGGAAGACATAGAACTCTTTATAGAAGGTATGGAAAATGTGAGAAGAGCCCATCACCTTAATGGTGCAGAGGTTCAACAGATCTGGATGACAGCTCTGGGTTCTAACTGGACTCATGTAAGAGGAGACTGGAATCCAAAAAAAAAAAAAAAAATGAGGTGCTAAAACATGATGATGGTGAATTGACAAACAGAGTCAATGCTCTTGTATTAAGAACTCGAAATTGTTTCGCTAAGAGAGCAAATTATGTGGAAATTAACCATGTTAAACAAAGAGAGGATGAGCTTTTCGAAGAGCCAGAATGACTAAAGTTTTCAGAGCAAACAGCGGACTGCATGATGACAACACAGATGCAGGTGCAGTTGAAAAATGCCCTCCATGCAGGCTCCAGAGAGCCTATTCGTGGATGGGTAGAGCGGCATAACATTAACATGTCCACATGCACACTGGATGATTCAAACATTACACTTACACCAGATTACCCCAAGGTTATTGTGAAAGCCCAACTATTTATTCTCAGATGATGACAGCAAGTATGGCTAAATTCCACCCTCCCAGTGGGAGTCAAGTATTGATTTATGTAGATGATGTTTTATTAGCATCTGAAACCTTAGAAGCATGTAAAATAGACACCATAGCTCTTCTTAAACATTTAGCAGAAGAAGGCCATAAAGTAGCAAAAGTAAACTACAGCTGTGCAAAGCTGAAGTAAAGTACTTGGGTCACAACCTGAGTGCAGGAGGAAGAACTATCATAGAAGGCCGTAAAACAGCTATTTTGCAAGCTCCAAACCACAAACTAAAAAGCAAATGATGTCCTTTTTAGGACTAACTAATTATTGCCGCAACTGGGTGCCAAATTATGCTGAAATTACAGCACCGTTGCAAAAAATGATGTATGAAGAAGATTTAAAATGACTTCTTCACTAAAATGGAGTGAAAACGCAGCAAAGGCCTTCCGTGACATTAAGCAAGCTTTAGTGTCGAGCACAGCTTTAGCTTTAGCCTTAGATTACAGCAAACCTTTGGTTCAGATGGTTGATTCCAAAGGACATTTTATGACCTCGGTCTTAGCTCAACAATGTGGGACCAAAATGAAACCGATAGCATATTTCTCGTCTAAACTTGACCTTGTAGCATGTGCTCTTCCACACTGTGTGAAAGCTGTGATCGCAGCGTCTATGGCTGTGGAAACGAGTGCTTCTATAGTGTTGTTTCATCCTTTAACGTTGAAAGTACCACATGCGGTGTCAGCTTTGTTGTTGCAGACAAACATGACTTTCTTATCACCAGCTAGACATTTAGCATGCATGGCAACACTTTTATCACAACCTCATTTGACAATAGAGAGATGCACAACCTTGAATCCTGCTACACTGTTACCTCTCCCAGATGACGGAGAACCACATGACTGCCAAGAATTAGCTGAACAATCTGCAAAAAGTAGAAGCGATTTAAAAGATCAACCTTTAAAAACAGGAACAATTTTGTTTGTAGATGGCTCCTCAAAGAAAAATGATTTTGGTAAAACACAAACGGGCTCTGCAGTAGTAACACAGACAAAGGTGATCAAAGCAGAAGCCCTGCCATCAAATTATTCTGCACAAGCAGCAGAATTAGTGGCTCTTACTGAAGCATGCAAAGTAATGAAAGGGAAAGATGTGACCATTTACACAGACAGCCAATATGCATTTGCTACAGTGCACGTCTTTGCTCAGCACTGGAAAAACAGAGGAATGGTGACCTCAACAGGTCAACCAGTAACTCATGCAGCTCCTTTAACTAATCTGTTAAATGCAGTACAGCTGCCGAGACCAATAGCTGTCTGTAAATGTGCAGCACATACATCAGAAACAGACAATGTTTCACTAGGCAACGCATTTGCTGATAAAACTGCAAAAGTAGCAGCAGCAGGACAAGATAAATTACTCCTGCTCTCAGATCAAACTTCAGTAAACAGCGACACGCTTAAAGAAATGCAACAACAAAGTCCACCTGCCGAAATAGATCTATGGATTAGAAACGGAGCAACCTTAAAAGAAGACATCTATGTATGACCAGCAGGAAAACCTATCCTACCAAAAAATCTGTGTAAATATGCTGCTATATTGAGCCATGGTGTAACACATGTCTCAACAGGAGGGATGGTAGGACAGATACAGCAGCATTATACAACCTATGGATTTCATTCTTACTCAAAAAATTTTTGTAGAACATGTCTGACGTGTGCGAAACATAATTCACAGGGAAATCTGAGACCCAGGAGAGGAAAATTTCCTGCTCCCCAATATCCATTCCAAACTATACATATGGACTTCATAGAATTAAATAAAAGTGAAGGGAAAAAATACTGTCTGGTCATAATAGATGCATTTTCAAAATGGATAGAACTATTTCCAACAAAAAACCCAGATGCGCTAACAGTTGCTAAAGCACTCTGCAAAGATATCATACCCAGATATGGAATCCCAGAAAAAATTTACTCTGATAATGGTACTCATTTTGTAAATCAAGTTGTTAAAAAGATCAGTGTTATGTTTCATATTGATTTAAATCACCATTGCTCCTATCATCCTCAGAGTGCAGGATTAGTTGAAAGAACTAATGGCACTATTAAAAACAGACTGAAGAAATGCATGGAAGAGACGGGGAGACCGTGGACAATGTGTTGATTTGGCTAAGCTCTACATAAACATTACAAGCACCGCAGGCCTAACTCCTTATGAGATCTTATTTGGAAGACCGTACAGGCTTCCTCAGTTCACAAACTACTGGGAGACAAATGATGAGTCTAATCTAGCTGATTACATGAGAAAAATGTTAGAAAAACAAAAGCAAGGTCATGAAACCGAGACGCCCTCTGTCTCCCAACAGAACGGTGGAGCCAGGCGACTGGGTCCTAGTGAGGAGCGTAAAAAAGAAACACTGGTATTCACCTGAGTGGGAAGGACCTGACCAAGTTCTTTTGTCTACACCTACTGCTGCTAAAATAGCTGAAAGATCAACCTGGGTACACCTCAGTCATTGCAAGAAGGTCATTTCTGTTGGAAACTCCGACCGGGAAGGTGATGCAAAGTCTGATAATAGGGTGGACTTAGACGAGTAGAGTCTGGGTAGACCCGAAAGTCAGTGAAGTTTTAAGAGCCGCCGACTCATTTAGGGAGGCTACTTCAACAGGTTATGGTCCATAGATAGTGTACCGATTTCATAACATCACAAGGACAGCAGCGGGTAAAATAAACAAAAGATAATTTTAAAAAAGAAAAGAAAAAAAAAAAAAGAGAGAAATACAGAAGATTGGCTGATGCTGTAGCATACTAGCCTCAGTGCTAACTGTAATCATAGTATTCCTGATAATCACAATAGCTATACAAAGTCTCCAACTCAGTTGAAACCGAATAAGTTCAAATGATTCCCAAGTGGCTACAGAATGCAATTAGATGTTTGGGAGTGTGCTTTTTCTTCATATGCGTTTTTTTATTTGTATGATACCTCTGGAAACCCCCAGGTCTAAGATTGAATGTTACCAAAATACGGCATGACAAGCGAAGTGCAAATAACAACCTAAAAGACCAATGTGGCAACAGCAGGTCAGCTCTTATGCTGTATTTGACCTGTAAGCTTTTCAATCACCTGAAGCTCAACAGCTCCATTATTTCAGCTTCACTTCTTTAACACCTCTTTAATCGCTTGTTCGTTCTGAAAGTAGCTTTGATACAATTTTCAATGCAAAACGAAAAACTGTTCTTACTGTAAAATGATGTATGTTTTTTGTCTGTTGGAAAGTTCATGTTGTTGCACCCTGCGGCTCATGCATTATAAGGTTCTGAAGTTGTGTCTCTGTTATTTATTTTATTTCTGGTGGTGGTGTGGGGATGAGAGACTGTTTGATACATTGCCTATGAGAGCTACAGGACTATGTGCTTAGTAACACTTCTTATGCTAATTTCTGTTTTTCCTACGTCGGCTGATCAATTAGTCACTCACACGCATGGATTTATGCCTGAACAGTGACGTCGTAATAAAAGATCTGCATGGCAATCTGAAAATGTTCCTACGTATAATGTTCCTACATGTATTGATGCCATCGGTGTTCCGCGCAGTGTTCCAGATGAATATAAATTAGTGGATCAAGTAGCTGCTGGTTTTGAATCTTCGATCTGTTGGTGGTGTACAATAAATAAGAACGTAGACAGAATCAACTACATCCATTACAATGTTCAACGTTTAGGAAATTGGACTCAGAGCGGTTTTGAGGCTGTTCATAGCCAACTGTCGGCTACTTCCCTTATGGCATTCCAGAACAGGATTGCAGTGGATATGTTGTTAGCTGAGAAAGGTGGTGTGTGTGTGTGTGTGCTGTGTTCGGAGATCAATGTTGCACCTTCATTCCTAACAACACTGCGTTGGATGGGAGTCTCACACTGGCCATAGAAGGCCTTCGCCCCTGAACAGCAAGATGAAGGAGCACTCAGGAGCAAAGACCGCGATGTGGGACGAGTGGATGAATGTGTTTGGGAAGTATAAGGCATTGGTTACATCTATTCTGATTTCTGGAGCTGTTTTTGCTGCAATCCTGACCTTGTGTGGATGTTGTTGTGTTCCCTGCCTGCGTTCTCTTATTAACCGCCTTATCACCACAGCTGTCGCTCCCATGGAAAAACCGTATGGCTGAATCCCTTAATTTACAAGAACCGGATTTGACTACAGACTCTGAAGACTATGAGGGAATTGAGCTAATTTTCCCCTGAGTGTAAATGTATTTGTGTTCATAAACATGACTTTGCAACCGAAAATCTACTGGAAGAGGTTGTTAAATGACTATGAGAATTTGAAGCAAATATGTGATAAACAGGAGGGAATGTTAGATCCATTATGTTAAAGTTATCTCTTATTTGCTATTGCCTTGTTATATTCTTATTCTTGTTTTATTGTTTCACATTACTTAATGTTTCCTGTTATTTGCTAATGCTTAATGTGTATGATGCTTGATATGTCAGCTTGAACTTCTCTGATCGAGGACGACAGGAATGCAGCGGCTGTTGGAGAAGTGACATTGACTGGAGACCAAACTGCACGGCATGACCCAGGAGCTGGGTTAGGGTCAGGGCCTGACCCAGGAGCTGGGTTAGGGTCAGGGCCTGACAATGACCCAGGAGCTGGGTTAGGGTCAGGGCCTGACCCAGGAGCTGGGTTAGGGTCAGGGCCTGACCCAGGAGCTGGGTTAGGGTCAGGGCATGACCCAGGAGCTGGGTTAGGGTCAGGGCCTGACAATGACCCAGGAGCTGGGTTAGGGTCAGGGCCTGACCCAGGAGCTGGGTTAGGGTCAGGGCATGACCCAGGAGCTGGGTTAGGGTCAGGGCCTGACAATGACCCAGAAGCTGGGTTAGGGTCAGGGCCTGACCCAGGAGCTGGGTTAGGGTCAGGGCATGACCCAGGAGCTGGGTTAGGGTCAGGGCCTGACCCAGGAGCTGTCTTTTAATCTGTCCGATATAGAAGAATGTGCTGTTGTGAGCTAAGCTAATCAAATCAGTGAAGGCCTACGTATAATCTCACCATTATGATTTACAGTCTCTTGCTCTGTTGGAGACCTGCTATCTTGTGTCCCCCCTCCCTTAGACACATTTGACTTCTGTAACTAGGGACCTCCTAATCTCAATAAAACAGGGATGGCGGGAGGTGTGCGTCAGAACGTGTTGGAGATCTGTAACTGAGCACATCTCTCCGTTCTCCTTGCAAGTAAATTCCAAACTGTTGTCTTTGCCTCATTTGTTTTTCTCGTGTTTCAGGTTGTTTGAACCTAACAAAGATGTAGCAGACGTTGACGCCTCGCTGGCGGAGGAATTAAACATCTTTCTTACCCACTTGGAGGCAGAGAGGTCACCCCCTGCTCCTCCGGCCATACAGCCCTCCAGCACTCACCTGCTAGCGCTGCAGGAGGTGAGAGGGGTCCGGAAAGCTGGAAACCCACACAAAGGGACAGTGGGTGCTGAAGGCCTGTGCGGACCAGTTGTCAGGGGTCCTAACACAGATCTCTAACACCTCCCTGACACAGGCCACCATCCCATCCTGCCGAACAGCAGCCACCATCATACCGTCCCTAAAAAACACTGCAAGCAGCCCGAACGACTACAGACCAGTGGCACTGACCTCGGTGGTCATGAAGGGTTTTGAGAGGCTGGTTCTGCACCCTCTCAAGTCCTGCCTCCCTGGGAACTGACCAGCATCAGTTGCCCACATGGACAATCGGTCAACAGCTGATCCCCACCGATCTCCATGGGGAGAAACTGGGCAGTAATGTCAGGACACTTTTTGTTGGTTTCAGTTGGGCACCATCAGGAACCTTGCGTCACCCTCACCCTCACCACTGGACCAGGAGCTTCCTGAGGGACTGACCTCCGACAGTGACCCCTCAGGGCGTCACCCTCACCCTCACCACTGGACCAGGAGCTTCCTGAGGGACTGACCTCCGACAGTGACCCCTCAGGGCGTCACCCTCACCCTCACCACTGGACCAGGAGCTTCCTGAGGACTGACCTCCGACAGTGACCCCTCAGGGCGTCACCCTCACCCTCACCACTGGACCAGGAGCTTCCTGAGGGACTGACCTCCGACAGTGACCCCTCAGGGCGTCACCCTCACCCTCACCACTGGACCAGGAGCTTCCTGAGGGACTGACCTCCGACAGTGACCCCTCAGGGCGTCACCCTCACCTGCCACTGGACCAGGAGCTTCCTGAGGGACTGACCTCCGACAGTGACCCCTCAGGGCGTCACCCTCACCCTCACCACTGGACCAGGAGCTTCCTGAGGGACTGACCTCCGACAGTGACCCCTCAGGGCGTCACCCTCACCTGCCACTGGACCAGGAGCTTCCTGAGGGACTGACCTCCGACAGTGACCCCTCAGGGCGTCACCCTCACCCTCACCACTGGACCAGGAGCTTCCTGAGGGACTGACCTCCGACAGTGACCCCTCAGGGCGTCACCCTCACCTGCCACTGGACCAGGAGCTTCCTGAGGGACTGACCTCCAACAGTGACCCCTCAGGACGTCACCCACACCCTCACCACTGGACCAGGAGCTTCCTGAGGGACTGACCTCCGACAGTGACCCCTCAGGGCGTCACCCTCACCTGCCACTGGACCAGGAGCTTCCTGAGGGACTGACCTCCGACAGTGACCCCTCAGGGCGTCACCCTCATCTGCCACTGGACCAGGAGCTTCCTGAGGGACTGACCTCCAACAGTGACCCCTCAGGGCGTCACCCTCACCTGCCACTGGACCAGGAGCTTCCTGAGGGACTGACCTCCGACAGTGACCCCTCAGGGCGTCACCCTCACCTGCCACTGGACCAGGAGCTTCCTGAGGGACTGACCTCCGACAGTGACCCCTCAGGGCGTCACCCTCACCTGCCACTGGACCAGGAACTTCCTGAGGGACTGACCTCCGACAGTGACCCCTCAGGGCGTCACCCTCACCCTCACCACTGGACCAGGAGCTTCCTGAGGGACTGACCTCCGACAGTGACCCCTCAGGGCGTCACCCTCACCTCACCACTGGACCAGGAGCTTCCTGAGGGACTGACCTCCGACAGTGACCCCTCAGGGCGTCACCCTCACCCTCACCACTGGACCAGGAGCTTCCTGAGGGACTGACCTCCGACAGTGACCCCTCAGGGCGTCACCCTCACCTGCCACTGGACCAGGAGCTTCCTGAGGGACTGACCTCCAACAGTGACCCCTCAGGGCGTCACCCTCACCTGCCACTGGACCAGGAGCTTCCTGAGGGACTGACCTCCGACAGTGACCCCTCAGGGCGTCACCCTCACCCTCACCACTGGACCAGGAGCTTCCTGAGGGACTGACCTCTGACAGTGACCCCTCAGGCGTCACCCTCACCCTCACCACTGGACCAGGAGCTTCCTGAGGGACTGACCTCCAACAGTGACCCCTCAGGACGTCACCCTCACCTGCCACTGGACCAGGAGCTTCCTGAGGGACTGACCTCCGACAGTGACCCCTCAGGGCGTCACCCTCACCCTCACCACTGGACCAGGAGCTTCCTGAGGGACTGACCTCCGACAGTGACCCCTCAGGGCGTCACCCTCACCTGCCACTGGACCAGGAGCTTCCTGAGGGACTGACCTCCGACAGTGACCCCTCAGGGCGTCACCCTCACCTGCCACTGGACCAGGAGCTTCCTGAGGGACTGACCTCCGACAGTGACCCCTCAGGGCGTCACCCTCACCTGCCACTGGACCAGGAGCTTCCTGAGGGACTGACCTCCGACAGTGACCCCTCAGGGCGTCACCCTCACCCTCACCACTGGACCAGGAGCTTCCTGAGGGACTGACCTCCGACAGTGACCCCTCAGGGCGTCACCCTCACCTGCCACTGGACCAGGAGCTTCCTGAGGGACTGACCTCCAACAGTGACCCCTCAGGGCGTCACCCTCACCCTCACCACTGGACCAGGAGCTTCCTGAGGGACTGACCGCCGACAGTGACCCCTCAGGGCGTCACCCTGATTGGTTGCGTGAGTATTGCGTCACTTCCTGTCTCTTCTATCGTTCGTTGGTTGCATTGTGCACGGGGTGCCGTATTCACTTAATATTGAACACTTGGTGTGTTGTATTCACTTTATTTAAAATTTTGAACACTTGAGACATTCTAGTCACCCGATAACAACAGTGAGAAACAACCCATATTAAACAAATACAGGGCTTCGCCGATCACTAGCGCTAGCATGGCCTCACTGTCTGTTTCACCCGGTGTCTTTGTCTGTTCAGCGTGTGAAATGTTTAGTTACTCCTCTGCCTCCCTTAGTGAAGGGAATAGGTGCAGAAAGTGGAGTTTATTTATGGCTATGGAGGCGAGACTTAGCGAGCTTGAGACGCGGTTCCTCGGTTAGCTGGAGTTGCGTCAGGTAGCCAGGAGAAGCTAGCTGCTGCGGAGCCGCCTAGCGTAGCTACAGCTAGCGGTCCCCCGGCAGCAGCCGAGCAGCCGGCTAGCCAGGGCGGCTGGGTGACGGTTCGTAGGAAGCGTAGCCCCAAACAAAGGCCCACGGTGCCCCACCACCCGCTTCCCGTGGCTAACCGCTTTTCCCCACTCGGCGACACACCCGCCGAGAAACCGACCCTGGTAATTGGCGACTCTGTTTTGCGCCACGTGAAGCCGACTCCAGCGACCATAGTTAAGAGCATTCCGGGGGCCAGAGCGGGCGACATAGAAGCAAATTTATGGCTGCTGGCGAGACGTAATCGTAAATTTGGTAAAGTTATTATTCACGTCGGAGCCAACGACACCCGGCTTCGTCAGTCGGAGGTCACTAAAATTAACTTGGAGTCGGTGTGTAACTACGCAAAAACGATGTGGGACTCCGTAGCATTCTCTGGTCCCCTCCCCAATCTGGCCAGCGATGAGATGTTTAGCCGCATGTCATCGCTTCGTCGCTGGCTGTCACGGTGGTGCCCCGAAAACCAGGTGGCCTTTATAGACAGTTGGAACACTTTTTGGGGAAAACCTGGTCTGATCAGGAGAGACGGTGTCCATCCCACACGAGATGGTGCCTCTCTCATTTCTAGTAATCTGGCTAATTTTATTAGACCCAAAGTGACCTGACAATCCAGGGTCCAGACCAGGATGCAGAGTTGTGGTCTTACACACCTCTCTGCTGCTTCCATAGAACCCTCATCCACCAACAATAACATATTTAACACTATAGAGGTAGTCTCTGTTCCACGGTTAAAAGTTTACCAAGCACAGAGTGGGGGAGCGGTCAATCACCAAAATCTTATTAAAATTAATACTGAAGCACAAGTTGGAGAAACTAATATCACAATTAAGTGTGGACTGTTAAATATTAGATCTCTTTTGTGTAAATCCCTGTTAGTGCACGACCTGATAGCGGATCATCACATTGATTTATTCTGTCTTACTGAGACCTGGCTTCAGGAGGAGTATGTTAGCTTAAATGAATCTACTCCTCCTACCCATCTTAATTATCATATTCCTCGTGTTACTGGTCGATGAGGGGGAGTGGCAGCAATCTATCACTCCAAGTTATTAATTAATCCCAGACCAAAACATAGCTTCAGTTCATTTGAAAGCCTGACTCTTGGCATCACTCATATGAACTGGAGGACAGAAAAGCCACTTCTGTTTGTAGTTGTATATCGGCCCCCTGCTGGGCCACATTCAGAGTTCCTGTCTGAGTTCTCTGATTTCTTATCTGACTTGGTCCTTAGAACGGAAAAAGTCATTATCATTGGAGACTTTAACATCCATATGGACGTTATAAACGACAGCTTTAGAAATGGCTTCATTTCATTACTTGAGTCAGTTGGTTTCCTCCAGCAGATAAACCAACCAACTCACAGCTTTAACCACACCCTAGATCTAGTTCTGACTTATGGTGTTGAGGTAGAACATGTGTCAGTGTTCCCTCAGAACCCACTCCTGTCAGACCATTCTTTGATCACTTTTACATTTATGATTAAGGATTCTTCTATGCTCAGAGCACAGTCTTACTATAGCAGATGTCTTTCAGATAATGCTGTAGCTAAGTTTAAGGAAGTGATCCCTGTGCTGATCCCAGGACCACCGTGTGTTTCCCCAGGGATCAATCATTATAATCTTAGCCCTGCGGAGGTCGACTCTATTGCTGAAGGTGCAGCAACCTCACTGAGAATCACACTTGATTCTGTTGCCCCCCTGAAAAAGAAAATAGTAAATCAGAGGAGGTGTGCCCCCTGGTATAATTCACACATCAGGACCCTCAAGCAGAAAGTGCGAAGACTGGAAAGGAAGTGGCATTCTTGTAAGATAGACAGCTACCATGTAGCCTGGAAAGACTGTCTATTAGTTTACAAAAAGGCCCTTCGCAAGGCTAGAACAGCTTATTTTTCTTCTTTAATTGAGGATAATAAGAACAACCCCAGGTTTCTTTTCAGCACTGTGGCCAAATTAACCAAGAGTCACAGTGTTTTAGATCCACGTATCCCTTCTTCCCTTAGTGGTGAAGACTTCATGAGCTTCTTCACTGATAAAGTTCTAGCTATCAGAGAGAAAGCTAACCAGGCCAACAACTGGACCATCACCAGATGTGCCGACTGTGGGAACATACAGGGTCTCCAACGAGCCCTTAAACTCCTTCAGCCCTATATATTTTTCTGAGGCGTCTTTGCTAATTCAGAAATCAAAGACCACCACGTGTCCTTTAGATCCCATCCCAACACACCTGTTGAAGGATGTTTTACCATTGATAGGCAGTTCTGTCCTGGACCAGATCAATGGTTCTTTAGTGTCAGGTTATGGACCCCGGTCCTACAAGGTGGCAGTGATTAAGCCGTTGCTTAAAAAACCATCACTGGATCCTGATGTCATAGCAAATTATAGGCCAATATCCAACCTTCCTTTTATCTCTAAAGTTCTAGAGAAGGTGGTGGTGACTCAGTTACTGGAGCACCTGCAGAGGAACAGCCTGTTTGAGATGTTTCAGTCAGGCTTTAGAGCTCACCACAGCACAGAAACAGCACTTCTTAAAGTCACTAATGATCTTCTCATAGCTTCAGATCATGGACTGGTCTCTATGCTGGTTCTGCTGGACCTCAGTGCTGCTTTTGATCCAGTTGATCACAGCATCCTGTTACAGAGACTGGAACATGTGATTGGGATTAAAGGGACAGCACTAGACTGGTTTAGATCATATTTATCTGATAGATACCAGTTTGCCCATGTCCATGGCGTTCCCTCCTCATACAGTAGGGTTAGCCATGGAGTTCCTCAAGGTTCTGGACTCGGACCAATCCTCTTCACATTGTACATGCTTCCCTTAGGGAACATTATTCGGCAGCATGGGATAAATGTTCATTGTTATGCTGACGACACTCAGCTCTATTTATCCATGAAACCAGAGGAGACAGAGAAGTTAGTGAAGCTCCAGACCTGTCTTAAAGACATAAAGTCCTGGATGTCTTCAAATTTCCTCCTCCTTAACCCAGGAAAAACTGAGGTCATGGTGTTTGGTCCTGAACCTCTCAGGGATAGATTGGATCACATGATCACTCTAGATGGTATCTCATTAACATCTCGTCTCTCTGTGAGGAATCTAGGAGTAACTTTTGATCAAAATCTCTCCTTCAACTCACACATTAAATTAGTCTCTAGAAGAGCCTTTTTTCACTTGAGGAACATCTCAAAGATCAGGAAGCTACTGACCCACCATGATGCTGAAAAGTTAGTCCATGCATTTGTTACTTCCAGGCTGGACTACTGTAACTCCGTATTATCAGGGCGTCCAAACAACTCTTTAAGAAGCCTCCAGCTGATCCAAAATGCTGCAGCCAGAGTTCTGACAGGTATTGACCACAGAGGTCACATGACTGTACTGGAGTCTCTTCATTGGCTGCCCGTTAAATTTAGAATAATTTTTAAAACCCTTCTTTTGACCTACAAGGTCCTCAGAGGCCTAGCTCCATCCTACCTGGAGGAGCTAGAGATACCCTATCAGCCCAATAGACCGCTCTGCTCTCAGAATGCTGGTCTACTTGTGGTTCCCAGAGTTTCCAGGAGTAGAATGGGGGGCCGAGCATTTAGCTACCAGGCCCCACTGCTATGGAACCATCTCCCTGTCCAGGCCCCCCTGCTATGGAACCAGCTCCCTGTCCAGGCCCCCCTGCTTGGAACCAGCTCCCTGTCCAGGCCCCCCTGCTATGGAACCAGCTCTCTGTCCAGGCCCCCCTGCTATGGAACCAGCTCCCTGTCCAGGCCCCCCTGCTTTGGAACCAGCTCCCTGTCCAGGTACGGGAGGCTGACTCCATCGCTACTTTTAAGATCAGACTCAAAACCTACCTCTTTGAAAAAGCTTATTGTTACTAATTCTGTAGTTCCAGTTACTATCATAGACAGACTAATTATCATACTTAGGGGGTCGTCTAATCGTTAGGTCACATCTTAGTTATGCTGTTATAGGCCGAGGCTGCCGGGGTCCGGAAACATGATCACCTGACAGGCCTCTGTCACTCCACTGGGTCATGGTCTCCTCTCCTCTCCTCTCCTCTCTCCTCTCCTCTCCTCTCCTCTCCTCTCCTCTCCTCATCAAGCAGACTAGTTATGCTGATTCTTGTGTAGTTTTTCTGCTTCTCCCCCCCCTCTATTTATTTACAGGTATCACTGCCATCAGAGCTGCATAATGACCTCCGGCCCCGCTGAAGTGATTGTGCATCATATTTTTTGTGTGTGTTTCTGTGCTCTGTGCCTCTCCTCTCCCTCTCCTGACCAGGAGCTTCCTGAGGGACTGACCTCCGACAGTGACCCCTCAGGGCTGTGTGCTGAGCCCCTTCCTCTTCACTTTGGACACACGGGAGTGCTTCCCAATGTGATTCCAACGTCATCGTGAAATTCGCTGATGACACAACATCGGTGGGTCTCATCTCTGACGGCAATGAGATAGTTTCCATCGAGGAGGGTCGGGGACTCGTCGCCTGGTGTTCAGCTCCAACACGAGCAAAACCAAGGAGATGGTGATGGACCTGAGAGTAGACCCTGGTCCACTAGAGGGTCCTGGGCGTGCTTGTAGCGGATGTCCTCGATGGCACACCAACACAGCTGCAGAGTGCAGCAGAGGCGGCACAGCTTAGGACTGCTGAGCAAATGCCCCCTGGGGGGGAATCTGCTGCAGATGTTCTCCTGCTCCACAGAGGAATTCGTGCTGGCGTCCGGCAGGACAGCTTGGTACGCTGGCTGCACGGCCAAGGACAGAAAAGCCTTGCAGAGGGTCATGAAGACACCGCAGAAGGGCATCGGCTGCCCCCCGCCCTCCCTGGATTGTGGACTCAAGGGGATTAAAGAGGTCAAGGAAGATCCTGGCAGGAGCCTCTTCAACCTTCTGATCCAGGGTCCTGAAGAGCTGCACAAACTGACTCAGAGACACTTTTTCTCCCTGGGCCAGAAGGCTCCTGGACAATAACCTCCACGTTGTGATACTGATAAAAGAAGCTTTTAGATTTTTGTCACTTTTATATTATTAGTGTATCATCTCCTCCACAACACCTCTACACACACACACACACCTGGACGGTGGCTTTAGGCGTCCAAGCCACAGCAATGAAGAGTTTCTCTTTCCAGTTAAATCCTCCAAAATGAACGAGAAGGAAGGTGACGAGCAGCCGGATCACCAGACCAATGGCGACACAGGCCACGCCCAGACCTGCGTGGGACAGCTCACCTTAGCGCGGACCTCAATTTGTCCAATCACAGTGGACTAAAGACATATGGAGAACCTCCATATAACCTTCCTGAAGATGGAACACCGTGACCAAAACTGAGGAGACAATCACAGCACATCGGGCAAAGTTCTGGTTCTTACCGACTGTTACGGGGTTGAGGTTTGCTACGACAATTTCAGCTCCAATCAGGCCAAATAGGAGGGGCTGGAACACATCCCAGGACCGGCCCACCATGGCTGCCACAGGGGCCTAAGGAGAAGCATGGAACTTCATGTGTAAACACATCTAAACATGGATCAGAAGGTTACTGTTGTCCGTGACCTTTTCAGCGTTCCAGCCCAGCGCAGCAATGAAGGCCAGGACGAGGGTACAGAGCCCCCCTGCCCCAGCAGCCCCGATCACATGAGTGAAGAAGACCGCAAATATGGACAGACCCAACAGCAAGAGCGTCCTCCTCAACGCCAGGTCCTCCTGCCAACCCACAGAACATCCTGATTCAGGCCTGTTCCCCTTGAGGACTGGGCGCCAAAAAAGAAACTCTCACTTGGTCTCTACTGGGGAAGCAGCACAGGAACAGACCCAGGATCAGACCCGCGACAACCCCTCCGCCCACCTCCAGCAGCCCTTTCAGGACGTTCATCCACGTCGAGCCTGCAGAGCAGATGGCATGAAGAATGCTCGGGAGTGGAGGACAACAGTACTGGGGAGACCTTTGGAGAAGGAGATTCCAAGGCAGGTGGAGAAGCCCGTTATCGCCAGAACATCATCGAAACTGCCAGCAGCCATCAGCAGAGTCGGAATTCCCTGAGGAACAGGCGACATAGCAACATTGCACTGCATCAGCATCAACTGTCGAAGGTCACATTTGTTTGCCATCAAATGTGTGACGACATTAGCATTGTTAGCTACACTTGCTAGGTTGGGCTATCTTGCTGATTAATGTTCGCCAACCCAATAAAAAATGTTTGTAACTTTTATATCACCAGCGTGTTAAAAACGGCAGTGCAGATGTCATGGTTAGCTAGCCTAGCATCCAGCCTAGCATCCAGCCTAGCATCCAGCCTAGCATCTGTACAAACCAAGGCAGCAGAAGGTTCCAGACAAACAGCCAAAACGCCCCATTTGGGCTCAGTTATTTAGCGAGCGTAGCGCCTGAGACTCGGCCCAGCGGCTAACCTTCGACACGCCGTAGCCCTCCCTCTGCAGGAGCAGCATGGACGGGACCACCACAGCTGGAGACACAGCAGCCAGGACAAACCTACACACACACACACAGACACACACAGACACACACAGACACACACGTGACACGATGCAACAATAACGACATTTATACTGATTACAGACGAACATTCAAGCAACAACTGTGAATACTGTTTGTCTATTTTACCCCAGCATGAAGCCCCACCCCCAGTTGTGTATTTTACCCCAGCATGAAGCCCCACCCCCAGGGCAGAGCCAACAGGAAGTGAGAGACCACAGCAGTGACACAGGCCTCCGCCAAACACGGGCCGACCGCCAGACGCACACACACCAGCTTCAGACGGCGCAAAGCCTTCAGACAAGTGGTGACACAAACAGTCATCAGATCTGAGTGTGTGTGAGTGTGTGTGAGTGTGTGAGAGTGTGTGAGAGTGTGTGAGTGTGTGTGTGTGCCTGTGCTCACAGAGGGGTCCAGCCCCAGCCCCGCCCTGGCCAGGATCACCCCCAGCCCGAGGCTCCTCGTGGCTGCTGACATCTTCGCGCTGATCTTGACGGCGTCGTTGACGTACGGAACGTTGCGCAACAGCAGGCCGGCGAGCAACATTCCTGAAATATACGATGAGATTCATCCTCACGTGACAGGATGAGGATGAGACGGTGAGACCATTGGATCTCCGGTACCGAGCAGAGGGGGGAGGGGGGGCAGTGACGGCAGCTGCATCAGCCCAGCCAGGTTCCCCCCCAGGACGGAGCAGATGAAGAGGGTCACGATGCCGAAGAGGTTCCCCCCAGGTAGACACTCACTTCCTGTGATGGCCCAGACCACCCCGAAGAGCAGGGCGAGCAGGCAGGCTGCACACACACACACAGAGACACACACACACACACAGAGACACACACACACACACACAGAGACACACACACACAGACAGAGACACACACACACACACAGAGACACACACACACACACACACAGAGACACACACAGACAGAGACACACACACACAGACAGAGACACACACACACACAGAGACACCACACACACACACACAGAGACACACACACACACAACAGAGACACACACACACACACACAGAGACACACACACACACACACACAGACACAGACACAGAGACACACACACACACAGAGACAGAGACACACACAGAGACACACACAGACAGAGACACACACAGACACACACACACACAGACAGAGACACAGAGACACACACACAGACACAGAGACACACACACACACACACAGACACACACACACACAGAGACACACACACACACACAACACACACACAGAGACACACAGTCACATTAGGTGTGTTTCCACTGGCAAACGCACACTAACAAACACACACACACACACACGCTAATAATCACGCGCACCTTTCGTGATGAGTAAGTTGAGAAGACCATGTGGACGAGGACATCTGTCCTTCAGTCTGACACAAAATGAACAGCTGTAAGACAAATCAGACATCTGAACACACACACACACGCACACACACACACACGCACACACACGCGCGCACACACAGTGTTGAGATAATCGACAGGATTGAACATTGATGCTGTCTCAGCCATGAACACACAAGTCCTCGGGAATGTTGCCAAACACCAGTGACCCGTCCATCACTCACTGATCACGACTACTGACGTCACATGACTACAGACGCAACCAACCAGAATAACAACAAAACCAGAGTGCAGGAGACTGTATGTTAGCAGAGCTGCACTGTGTGTGTGTGTGTGTAAATGCGTGTCCTCGCCTTGCGGTGCAGACGGCCACGGCGGTCTTCCTCTGGCAGAATGGCGATCCCACGTTTCAACTGCGCAAGATGAACTTTACTCCCTCCAGGTGAGAGAGAAGAGAATGTGTGTTTAAATAAGTCACACAAGGTGTGTGTGCACGTGTGTGTGTGTGTGTGTGAGAGAGACATTATTACTCACTTGAAGCTGTTAGCACCCTTCAAGTGTGTGTTTATTCTTGTCTTTTTATCTTTGTGGGGACACAGCATTGGGCTGTGTATTGTGAGGACTCTAAGGCTCCGCCCACTAACGCGTCCACGTTCAGCCGTCCGACATTAACAAGTCAGCTGACACAGTTAAGTAGGTCAGCTATCGAAAGTGTGAACACTCCAGCTCTGCAGAGGCACTAACCATCTTTTTCTTTAGCTTTTATGCAAACGTTTGATTTTGAAAGTGTTCTTTTGGGTCGTAATTGTTGTTTGTGTGTGTGCAGCATCGATCCACACACTCTCACCGGTCACTTCAGGTTCGGGCTCCTTTGGTTGGTCCTCAGAGGAACCTGTTCACCATTCTTTGAACATTTATATCTGCTCCATCTTTGAGATGTAGATTATCAAAAAGAACCGTTGCAATTTACAATCATCCAATTATTTATTCTTTTATTATTAGTAATAACCTGTTTTCATCCAAGGTAGTTTTCTCTGTCAACTGGACTGGGTTTCTTCTCTTGAAGACGTTTCGCCTTCTATCCAGAAGGCTTCTTCAGTTCTGAAATCGCTGGGGAGAGAGCTTGAAAATATAGAGCCCCTGTGGACCATTAGCATGCTAATGATCCGGGTGGTCACCTGAGAGTCGTTAGCAGGGTCGTTGGTCGGGTCGTTCACCTAGTTTCTGTTGAGGTGTCTCCCCTTTGTCTGCTGGGTCACATGGTGATGAGTCACTGGGTCTCCTGGAATGGTGTGAATGTTTGTTTTGCTGTTGGAAGGAGTGGAGGACTGCATTGTATGTGGGTGATAGGAAGTGCCTCAGGCCACCACCTCTGTTCAAGGATGGTTTCTCCAATTTAACATGGATAGCTTCCTTAACCCCCCTTTCAAACCAGCGGTCTTCTCTGGCCAGTATCCTTACTGGGCTGTCCTCGAAGGAGTGCCCACTCTCCTTTAAGTGTAAGTGGACTGCTGAATCTTGACCCGAAGAGGTGGCACATCTGTGTTGTGCCATTCTTCTGTACATTGGGGAAACCAAACAACCTCTCCACAGAAGAATGGCACAACACAGACGTGCCACCTCCTCAGGTCAGGATTCAGCAGTCCACTTACACTTAAAGGAGAGTGGGCACTCCTTCGAGGACAGCCAAGTAAGGATACTGGCCAGAGAAGACCGCTGGTTTGAAAGGGGGGTTAAGGAAGCTATCCATGTTAAATTGGAGAAACCATCCTTGAACAGAGGTGGTGGCCTGAGGCACTTCCTATCACCCACATACAATGCAGTCCTCCACTCCTTCCAACAGCAAAACAAACATTCACACCATTCCAGGAGACCCAGTGACTCATCACCATGTGACCCAGCAGACAAAGGGGAGACACCTCAACAGAAACTAGGTGAACGACCCGACCAACGACCCTGCTAACGACTCTCAGGTGACCACCCAGATCATTAGCATGCTAATGGTCCACAGGGGCTATATATTTTCAAGCTCTCTCCCCAGCGATTTCAGAACTGAAGAAGCCTTCTGGTTAGAAGGCGAAACGTCTTCAAGAGAAGAAACCCAGTCCAGTTGACAGAGAAAACTACCTTGGATACAATGACCTGGATGACTGAGAATTTACACAGACAACCTGTTTTCATCTGAACTTTCAGAGAACTCTAAAATGTCCCTTGAAGAAAATCATTAAACAATTATATCTTCATTTATTATGCTAATTTTACATCCAGCTGAGCTCTTTTACATGTTTGCAAACTGAAACAAATCAAAACACTTAACTAAAAATAAAACATTTAACAAAAAATAAAACATGTAACAAAACATGTAACTAAACATAAAACATGTAACTAAACATGTAACTAAAATACCACTGAAATGAAAATTCTGACCTTCAGATGAGGAGACGTGAAGGACCCGAGGACCCGAGTGTCAGTGGATTGGGACAGAGGTGCTGAACCACGCCTGTGTGAGTATGTGTGTGTGAGTGTGTGAGTCACTGGAAGTCCAGACTGGTTCCAGTTCCTCAGCTCCACAAATACAGCAGTGATGGAAACTGACTGGAGATATTTTAGGATTTAACAGCTTCAATAAGGATTAATCAACACATTTAATCTTTTTTCTACATTGAACTGAACTTCAGTGAAAATTGATGTGAAATTTTGGTGTTGATCCACTTTAGTTAATGACACATTAACAGGTTATAATCAGGTGTTTATGTCACATGAAAGGTTACCTGAGCAGGTGGATGAGCTCATCGGGTCACATCAATAACACACCTGTAACAGGTCCCACAAGTCCAAGTTTAAGACTGAGGACCATCATTTAACTGCCTCAAAGACAACAATTAACAATTAAGGACTTTCATAGACCACATTCTCCAGCTCCTGACCAGAACCGTCCCAACGAACCCCAAACCTGAGCCCAGTTCAAACACTGCTCGTAGAATGAGGATTTTGGTAAAAGTGGAAGAAGTAAACACACACTCTTACAGACAGACAGACACACACACACGCAAACAGTGTGTTCTTTATTGGTCTGTATATGAGGTGGGTAAAAGATGATACAACAAAATACAGGCACAAATAGAAAGACTAGCATCACCGCTAACACAAGGACCAAGTTACTAAATTAAGAAGTGACTTCACATGTGCACGAACACACACACCCTCAAGACTGTGCGTGAGCAGGATAAACAGTACAAAACACTATTTAGAAAAAGAGTCATAAAAAGCAAAAGTACAACAATCAACACTTGGAATGTTCTTACACTGTGGCGTGGAGGCTACACTGGCGTGTGTCGGGCAACTTTAGGGCAACAACTCTGCGCTAACGTCCCACCCAGGAGCAAAGCTAGCATCGCAAAAACACAAACTGGGTTTAGCTCAGGACAGTCGTGAGGACAATACTGTGTCACACACGTCAAAAGCTAACGTAGCGAACACTGACGAACAAAGATGTCTGTACTCATCTGAGAAACCTGCTATATTTGTGCTTGACAGTCGAGCTAGCGTCCAGCTAACAAACGTCTAAGCTGTGCTCTTCTAAACTACCAACTAATTCAATTTTTGTAGCAAATGAAATGCTGACCTGTCCTGACACCAGTGTGCTGTATTTAGCTCCCAAAAAACATTGATAGGAAATTAGGGCTTTGCTCGTTATGTGGTGCAACCTTTATTAGAAAGGAGCCGTTTCACTTTAGCTTCACTTATTTCTGTTCCATTTAAAATAAAGCTGCAAACATTCGGATTTTAAAACATTTATGTGTTTTGAGCTGTAAGTAAAAGCGTAAATGAGTTGAAAGTCTGTCAAAGTTGCCCCAAAGATAAAGGTTGCCCGCATCATTTCTCCTGGAGGCTACAGGCGCTGGAGAGTGAAGCATTGTGGGAAGTCGAGTGCTCCACCACGGACATGAACAGGAAATACCAAAATAAAAGGCTGCTTCAAATGTTTTCAGCTAATCCAATTCTGAGCTGCAACAGCAAAAGTTCAACAGATGTTTGTGTTGTCGTTTTTTGCTCGTGATCACTTTTTCTTTAAGTTGTCATAATTGTTATTTGTTTCTGTGATGAAAGAATGTTAAAGGTGTTAATGTTGTAGTCTGAGCTAGTTAGCATCCGTAGCAGTTAGCATTTGGAGGCTATCGCTATAGAAACAGAGAGGAGATGACATCACTTCCTCTGGAATGCTGCGGACAGGAAGCAGCAAGTTGTGTGAGCAGGCGTGTTGTCAGTCGGTCAGATAGGTGTGTGTGTAGATCTGCTGCTGGATCCAGGGGGTGAAGTGTGTGACGTTGCTGTAGACGCCGGGTCCCAGGACCTTACTGAAGCACACGCTGCCCCAGGACGTCAGGCCGAAGAGCGTCCAGCGGGCGCCGTCCTCCTCACACACCAGCGGGCCGCCGCTGTCGCCCTGGACACGTGCACGGCTGCGTCAGCGACAGCCTCCACACACGCTGAAGCAGAGCTACAGCAACACAACGTTACCATGCAGGAGTCGACCGTTCCAGCGTCGTAGCCAGCGCAAAGCATTCTGGGAGTGATGGTCTTCATGTCGAAGTACGACTGGCACTGGGACATGGAGATGATCCGAACCGCTCCTTCCTGGAGTTTAAAGGGCACTGGGGAAGCGCGCACACACACACACGTGCACACACACGTGCACACACACACACACATTTAAAGAACTTCCTTGCTGGTTGATGAACACGCAACAGTTCTGAAAAGTCACCGATAAACAAAGGATTGACGATTCTCAGAGTAACACGTGACATCACGCGACCCTCGTGGCCACGCCCACTCCCTCGCCAAGGACAATGCTCAAAGCATGATGGGTAAAGTGTGTGTGTGTGTGTGTGCGTGTGTGCGTGCGCTCACTCCTGTTGCCCATGTGACCCCAGCCTGTGATGTAGCAGTAGGAGTCCGGAGAGGGAAGTTGGCCGGGTCCCGGGAGGCAGACGGGCCGGACAAACTCCGTCACATCCACCTGAAGGTCCGAGCATCTTATCGGTACCGCCCATCACAAACAGCACGGGTGTGTGTGTGTGAGTGTGTGTGCGTGAGTGTGTGTGCGTGAGTGTGTGTGCGTGAGTGTGTGCGTGACTGTGTGTGCGTGAGTGTGTGCGTGAGTGTGTGTGCGTGTGTGCGTGACTGTGTGTGTGTGAGTGTGCGTGACTGTGTGTGCGTGAGTGTGTGTGTGAGTGTGTGTGTGTGTGTGCGTGAGTGTGTGTGTGCGTGTGCGAGTGTGTGACCTCAGAGTCCAGCTGCACCACGCTGATGTCATAGTCCACCACAGCCCGGTTGTACCGCGGGTGCACGATGATGGACAGCACCCCGCGGGTCTGACTATGAAGTCCTGGGTGGTCCAGGTTGTTGAGCCCGAACACCACCTTCCACAGGTCGGCACTCTCTCTCCTACACACACACACACACACACACACACACACACACCACACACACACACACACACACACACACACACAGGATGAAGCAATGCTGTGCACACCGCCCCCTCCTGGACAGACCGTGCACGTTAGCGCCCGTGTCGCTCACCCCTCGAAGCAGTGGGCCACAGTCAGGGCCCAGCGGCGCCCGATGAGGACGCAGCCGCAGACGTGGCCGCTCTGACCACTCTGCAGCGAGCACTGCCACGGCCACGCCCCCTGGCGCGACACCCGTCCTCCCAGAATCCTCTTCTTCCTGTGGCGGAGGCCACGCAGGGCTGGACGTGCGCCACATTCTGAGGGACACAAACGCCATTTTGGTCGACACGTGACGCAACAATAAACCAGGAGGTTCCAGCGTAAGAAGGTTGTCGGGTCGATCCCCAGCGACACCAGGCGTGTGTGTGGACCCCCGAGGGGCCCCGGCTCCCCGCCATCAGAGGAACGACGGTGACAAACCTTCTTCTTCTCCCTCTCAAATCAACTCAGAAGCCAACGGTCTCGCCAGGCCGCCTCCCGGAGCGCCGGCGGCAACAGGAAGTGACGTGTGAGAGGAAGGGGGAAGTCCGTACCTTCTCTGGAGCACAGCAGCGACACTCTCCTCCCGGAGGGACACGCGTGGCTGCGGAACACACCGTAAGGTCAGTGCGCGGCCCCGCCCCTGGCCCCGCCCTCCGGCCCCGCCCACCACGGATACGGGCGGAGGTCAGGGCTCAGGCCGCTACCTTCTCTTCTCCAGACGCGCCTGCAGCGCCGTCCCGTTCCTCAAGCTCCACTCAGGATCAACATGTAACCAGCGGCGACGGCCTGGGACTCCGGGCTGGTCCGGTACCATGGAGACGGCGGCGGGACCTCTGTGCCAACACAAACAACTTATAGAAGAGGACGCTGGGGCGGGGCGGAGCGGCGTGCGTGTCACTGACCTTACCCTAGTCCCAGCTGGGCGCAGGTCAGGACGCTCAGCTCCTGGTTCCACTCGTCGGCACAGACCTGATACTCAGCTGCCGTTCGGAACACGGTCAGAACCGGACCCGTCTGATCGGACAGCGAGACTGCAGACGAAACACATCAGTGTGTGTGTGTGTGCGTGCGTGTGTGCGTGCGTGTGTGCGTGTGTGCGTGCGTGTGTGCGTGCGTGCGTGCGTGTGTGTGTGTGTGTGGTACCGCAGTTCCACTCATCGGAGCTGTCAGAACAGTGTTTCCTGCCGTCGCACCACAGAGTCCGATGGACGCACTGGTGGTTGCTACAGGACAGCTCGTTATCGCTGCACGCCGCTGCACAGAACCACCGAGTCACTGACCACTTCCTGGATCCCAACAGGAAGCAGAAGGGCGGGAGCACACACTCACAGCAGTTGGTCTCGTCCACCAGCAGGGGGCAGTCCGGGAAGCCGTCGCAGATCATGCTGGCTTTGATACACACCTTACTGCCGGGACACTCCCACAGAGCGCGCTCGGAGCAGCCTGGCGCACACACACACACACACACGCACAGGTGACCTCAGTTGGCCGTGCACGTGGAGGCCATGCTGCCGATCCCCAGGTCTCACCGCAGTGGTCCTCGTCGCTGTGGTCATCACAGTCCAGGTGTCCGTCGCAGCGCTTGCTGGCCAGGACGCAGCGGCCCGACCGACACTTGAAGTGACTGGGGGAGCACTCTGTTGCCATGGAAACACTTCAAAACAACTGGGAAGAAGAAGGCGTCGGCAGTGGAACAGTGACAACAAAGCACGTACCGTCCACTCCGGCCTCCGGGAGAAGACAGGTGGCGTTTCCTCCCTCCTCTGGGAACTGAGTGCAGTCGGAATCCTCCGGCCACTGCAGTCCCACAATGCTTAGCACCGACTCACACCTACCTTTGGCGTTCTGACAGAGTGACCTGGGGGGGGGGGGGGGGGGGGGGGGTCACTGACTGATCCCAAATCAATAACTTTCAGGGCAGGAGGAACTGACCGGCATGGGGGGACCCTCCGCACGGTGACCGGGTCACACTTTGGGACCAGCAGGGTGCAGGCGTAGAACATGAGGTACTGGTAACAGCCGGTCTGGACCAGGGCGGGGAACAGAGACGACTCCCAGGACACCGAGCTCTCCCTCTGGGACTGGTGGCCCAGGAAGTTGGGGTAACGGGTCGTGTTGTAGGGCAGGTTCATGCACAGCTCCAGGCTGATGGGCTCGCAGCCAGCTGAGGTGCAGGGAGGCAGGTGACCAGCAGGGGGAGACAGGAACAGCGGCGGCAGCAGCAACACTCACTGCAGTTGTTGCTGCTCCTCGGGTCACAGGCGGGGTCGCCGGCGCCGCACGCCGACCCACAGGACGGGGAGATGCAGCTGGGCTGACCCGGCAGGCAGGAACGCTGAGCTGGGCCACACAGAGCGAGAGTCACGGACGAGAGGCGTGGGACAGACGCACAGACGCACAGACGGACGACAGACGTCTCACTCTGCTCTCTGTTGCACTGCTCCTCGTCCTCGTCGCTGCCGTCCCTGCAGTCGTCCTCGCCGTCGCAGCGGAACGCCGACGGGATGCACTGGCCGCTCCTGCACTCCAGCAGGCCCTGGCTCTGACAGGCTGCACGCACGCGCACGTGCACACGCACGCACGCACACACACACACGCACGCACACACACACGCACGCACACACACGCACACACGCACAGACGCACACACGCGCACGCACGCACACACGCACGCACACACGCACGCACACACGCACGCACACACGCACAGACGCACGCACACACGCACACACACGCACACACGCACACGCACACACGCACGCACACACACACACACACACACACACCCTTCAGCAGCAGCATGACTCAGCAGTGTTTGCACACCGTCACGGTTCACTCACGTCCACAACACAGCAGCCAAACACAATATTTAAACTGTTTCAGAGCGTGTTGACCCAGTGGGCCCGGGTTCTGGCCCGGGTTCTGGCCCGGGTTCTGGCCCGGGTTGGTGTCAGACTCACAGCAGTTGAGCTCATCGCTCTTGTCCAGGCAGTCGTGGTCTCCGTCACACAGCCAGTCTCTGGACACGCAGCGACCATCCGAGCAGCGGTGCTCAAGCACTGGATCACACACTGGCCCACACACACACACACACACGCACACACACACACACACACACACACACACACGTCCATTTATTGGAGGTGACGCGTGTGTGTGTGTGTGTGTGTGTGTGCGCGTGTGTGTGTGTGTGTGGTGTGTGCGTGTGTGTGTGTGTTGTGTGTGTGTGTGTGTGCGTGCGAGTGTGTGTGTGTGTGTGGTGTGTGCGTGTGTGTGTGTGTGTGAGGTGTGTGTGTGTGGTGTGTGTGTGTGTGCGTGTGTGTGTGTGTGTGTGTGTGTGTGTGTGTGTGTGTGTGTGCGTGCGTGTTCTCACCACAGTTGAGCTCATCGCTCAGGTCGCCACAGTCGTCGAAGCCGTCACACAGCAGCCGTCGGGCCAGACAGCGCCCGGTGTTACAGCGGAAGCTCCCGTCTGGACAAACTGGACCAGAGGGCGACATCAGCACCTGTGTGTGCGTGTGACTGTGTGTGTGTGTTGTGTGTGTGACTGTGTGTGTGTGTGTGTGTGGTGTGTGTGTGTGTGACTGTGTGTGTGTGTGTGTGTGTGTGTGTGTGTGACTGTGTGTGTGTGTGTTGTGTGACTGTGTGTGTGTGTGTGTGGTGTGCGTGTGTGTGTGTGTGACTGTGTGTGTGTGTTGTGTGTGTGTGTGTGGTGTGTGACTGTGTGTTGTGTGTGTGTGTGCGTGTGTGCGTGAGTGTGTGTGTTTCCACTGAGATTCGTCACTTCCTGGAGCAACTTTCTCTGTTTTTAACGGTGTTCTGGTGGTTCGGGTAGTTCTGGTGGTTCTGATGGTTCTGGTGGTTCTGATGGTTCTGATGGTTCTGATGGTTCTGGTAGTTCTGGTGGTTCTGGTGGTTCTGGTGGTTCGGGTGGTTCTGATGGTCTGGTGGTTCTGATGGTTCTGGTGGTTCTGGTAGTTCTGGTAGTTCTGGTGGTTCTGGTAGTTCTGGTGGTTCTGATGGTTCTGGTGGTTCTGATGGTTCTGGTGGTTCTGGTGGTTCGGGTAGTTCTGGTGGTTCTGATGGTTCTGGTAGTTCTGGTGGTTCTGGTAGTTCTGGTGGTTCTGGTGGTTCTGGTGGTTCAGC
>NC_079522.1:3567113-3594613 GCF_003711565.1 Takifugu flavidus
CAGTGTCCCAGCATCCCAGCGTCCCCAGTCTGTGTCCCAGCATCCCCAGTCCGTGTCCCAGCGTCCAGTGTCCCCAGTCTGTGTCCCAGTGTCCCAGCGTCCCCAGTCTGTGTCCCAGCGTCCCCAGTCTGTGTCCCAGCGTCCCAGTGTCCCAGCATCCCCAGTCTGTGTCCCAGTGTCCCAGCGTCCCCAGTCTGTGTCCCAGCGTCCCAGTGTCCCAGAGTCCCCAGTCTGTGTCCCAGTAACCCAGCGTCCCCAGTCTGTGTCCCAGTGTCCCCAGTCTGTGTCCCAGCGTCCCAGTGTCCCAGCATCCCCAGTCTGTGTCCCAGTGTCCCCAGTCTGTGTCCCAGTGTCCCAGCGTCCCCAGTCTGTGTCCCAGCGTCCCAGCGTCCCCAGTCTGTGTCCCAGCGTCCCACCTTACCGGAGCAACATGTCCACCTCTGAGCTCCTCACCACCGACCCAGCGGCCGACAGCCATGTTTGGTTGTAGGGTAACATGTGACACTGGGGCTCCAGGATGGGCTGGCAGCTGCCTGCAAGCACGGGGGCAAAGGTCAGAGGTCACTTCATGGATGACATCATCACCCCCATAACCCCTCCATCACCCCTCCATCATCTCTCCATCATTCATCAGAAAATGAGAGACAGAAACTGAAAAAACACACACTCACACAAACTCACACACACACACACAAACTCACACACACACACTGACACACACTCCCACACAGACACACACACATTGACATTTACTGCAATTCAGTGTGTGTGTGTGTGAGAGTGTCAGAGAGAATTTTGTTACTTTGTTCCTGAGAGAAAAGAATGACAACTATGTTGTTGATGTGTCTGCTCCCACTCAGCCAATGACCTGCTGGTCTGCTGGTCATGTGTTTGCCTGCTGACCAATCAGAGGACGCCTCTGCCTGGAGTCTATTAGCATTCACCTCCAAGAGACGCTAGCGTGGAGACTGAAGGACGACGGACACAGACACGGAGACGAGCAGAATTCTAAGCTGAGACACACACACACACACACACACACATACACACACACACACACAGACACACACACACTCAGACACACACACACTCACACACACTCTCACACACACTCTCACACACACTCTCACAAACACACACTCTCACACACACACACTCTCACAAACACTCACACTCTCACACACACACTTTCACACACTCTCTCACACACACACACACTCACACACACACAGACTCTCACACACACACACACACACAGACTCTCACACACACACACTCTCACACACACAGACTCTCACCAAACACTCACACACTCACACACACACACTCACACACACACACACAAACACACTCTCACACACACTCTCTCACACACACACACACAAACACACACACACTCTCACACACACTCTCTCACACACACACACACTCTCACACACACACACTCACACACACACACACAGACTCTCACACACACAGACTCTCACACACACAGACTCTCACAAACACTCACACACTCACACACACACAAACACACACACACTCTCACACACACTCTCTCACACACACACACACACACACACTCTCACACACTCACACACACTCTCACACACACCACTCTCACACACACACACTCACACACCACACACACACACACTCACACACACAGACTCTCACACACACAGACTCTCACAACACTCACACACTCACACACACACAAACACACACACACACCCTCTCACACACACTCTCTCACACACACACACACACACACACACTCCCACACACATCTGAATCTTGTGTTCATCCCACTCTCGGACCGGTCCAGACCAGCCCTGGTTCTGCTGGTCCGGTCTCCCTTGGCCCAGGTGCTCCATACCTGACTCAGGCACTGGGGGGGGGCTCGTGGACCACGAGGTGCTCATGGATGTCACTGACAGCAGCCAATCACGGGGGGTTGTGTGTGGCGGTGTGGGCGGAGCCTGAGAGGAGGAAGTGTGGGGAGGAAGAGAGGTGGTGGGCGCCGCGGTGCTGTGACCCTCCACAGGTCGGGGGTCATGGTCCCTGGGACGGTGCTGCCACGGAGACGTGGAGTTCTCCAACGGGACTGTGCTGTTGCCATGGTAACCAGGGTTGGGGTCTGCAATCAGCTCAGGAGACGGAACCCTGGCGTTGAACATCCCGCTGCCCAGAACACCTGCAGAGAGAACCAATCAGAGAAGAGTCCTCTGGGAAGAACAGGCCCCACGCCCCCATACTGTCCTCTATACCGTCCCCCCAGTGTCCCCCACAGTGTCCCCCATACTGTCCCTCTAACCGTCCCCCCAGTGTCCCCCATACTGTCCTCTATACCGTCCCCACAGTGTCCCCCATACTGTCCTCTATACCGTCCCCCCAGTGTCCCCCACAGTGTCCCCCATACTGTCCCCCATACTGTCCTCTATACCGTCCCCCCAGTGTCCCCCATACTGTCCTCTTATACCGTCCCCCCAGTGTCCCCCATACTGTCCCCCACAGTGTCCCCCATCCCCATACTGTCCTCTATACCGTCCCCCCCCAGTGTCCCCCACAGTGTCCCCCTACTGTCCTCTATACCGTCCCCCCAGTGTCCCCCACAGTGTCCCCCATACTGTCCCCCACAGTGTCCCCCATACTGTCCTCTATACCGTCCCCCACAGTGTCCCCCATACTGTCCTCTATTACCGTCCCCACAGTGTCCCCCACAGTGTCCCCCATACTGTCCTCTATACCGTCCCCCACAGTGTCGACCATACTGTCCTCTATACCGTCCCCCACAGTGTCCCCCATACTGTCCTCTATACCGTCCCCCACACTGTCGACCATACTGTCCTCTATACCGTCCCCCACAGTGTCCCCCATACTGTCCTCTATACCGTCCCCCACAGTGTCCCCCATACTGTCCTCTATACCGTCCCCCACACTGTCGACCATACTGTCCTCTATACCGTCCCCCACAGTGTCCCCCATACTGTCCTCTATAACCGTCCCCCACACTGTCGACCATACTGTCCTCTATACCGTCCCCCACAGTGTCCCCCATACTGTCCCCCACACTGTCGACCATACTGTCCTCTATACCGTCCCCCCCAGTGTCGACCATACTGTCCTCTATAACGTCCCCCACAGTGTCCCCCATACTGTCCTCTCTATACCGTCCCCCACACTGTCGACCATACTGTCCTCTATACCGTCCCCCACAGTGTCCCCCATACTGTCCTCTATAACCGTCCCCCACAGTGTCCCCCATACTGTCCCCCCAGTGTCGACCATACTGTCCTCTATACCATACCGTCCCCACAGTGTCCCCCATGCTGTCCCCCATACTATCCCCCACAGTGTCGACCATACTGTCCTCTATAACCGTCCCCACAGTGTCCCCCATGCTGTCCCCCATACTGTCCCCCACAGTGTCTACCATACCGTCCCCACAGTGTCCCCCATACTGTCCTCTATACCGTCCCCCACAGTGTCCCCCACAGTGTCGATCATACTGTCCTCTATACCGTCCCCACAGTGTCCCCCATGCTGTCCCCCCAGTGTCTACCATACTGTCCCCCATACTGTCCCCCACAGTGTCGACCATACTGTCCCCCACAGTGTCGACCATACTGTCCTCTATACCGTCCCCCACAGTGTCCCCCCAGTGTCCCCCATGCTGTCCCCACAGTGTCCTCCATACTGTCCCCACAGTGTCTACCATACTGTCCTCCATACTGTCCCCCATAGTGTCTACCATACGTCCCCACAGTGTCTACCATACTGTCCTCTATAATAACCGTCCCCCACAGTGTCCCCCCAGTGTCCCCCATGCTGTCCCCACAGTGTCCTCCATACTGTCCCCACAGTGTCTACCATACTGTCCTCCATACTGTCCCCCATAGTGTCTACCATACCGTCCCCACAGTGTCTACCATACTGTCCTCTATAACCGTCCCCACAGTGTCCCCCCAGTGTCCCCCATGCTGTCCCCACAGTGTCTACCATACTGTCCCCCACAGTGTCTACCATACTGTCCCCCCCCAGTGTCTACCATCCTGTCCCCCCAGTGTCTACCATCCTGTCCCCCCCAGTGTCCCCATCCTGTCCCCCCAGTGTCTACCATCCTCCGTCCCCCCCAGTGTCTACCAGCTGTCCCCCCCAGTGTCCCCCATGCTGTCCCCCACGTGTCTACCATCCTGTCCCCCCCCCAGTTCCCCCATACTGTCCCCACACATGTCGACCATACTGTCCCCCACAGTGTCCCCCCCATACTGTCCTCTATACCGTCCCCCAGTGTCCCCCCAGTGGTCGACCATACTGTCCTCTATAACCGTCCCACACAGTGTCCCCCATGCTGTCCCCCCAGTGTCTACCATACTGTTCCCCCATACTGTCCCCCACAGTGTCGACCATACTGTCCTCTATACCGTCCCCACAGTGTCCCCCATGCTGTCCCCACAGTGTCGACCATACTGTCCTCTATACGTCCCCACAGTGGTCTACCATACTGTCCCCCACAGTGTCTACCATACTGTCCCCCCCCAGTGTCTACCATCCTGTCCCCCATGCTGTCCCCCCCCAGTGTCCCCCATGCTGCCCCCCCCAGGTCTACCATCCTGTCCCCACATGCTGTCCCCCCCCCCGTGTCCCCCATGCTGTCCCCCCCTGTCTACCATCCTGTCCCCCCATTGTCCCTCATGCTGTCCCCCCAGTGTCTACCATCCTGTCCCCTGCTGTCCCCCCCCAGTGTCCCCCATGCTGTCCCCCCCAGTGTCTACCATCCTGTCCCCCATGCTGTCCCCCCCCAGTGTCCCCCATGCTGCCCCCCCCCAGTGTCTACCATCCTGTCCCCCATGCTGTCCCCCCCAGTGTCCCCCATGCTGTCCCCCCCCCAGTGTCCCCCATGCTGCCCCCCCCCAGTGTCTACCATCCTGTCCCCCATGCTGTCCCCCCCAGTGTCCCCCATGCTGCCCCCCCCCAGTGTCTACCATCCTGTCCCCCATGCTGTCCCCCCCCAGTGTCTACCATCCTGTCCCCCCCAGTGTCTACCATCCTGTCCCCCATGCTGTCCCCCCCCAGTGTCTACCATCCTGTCCCCCCCGGTGCACTTCAAGCCCTCCAACGCTCTGAGGCACAAGCTCGTCCACCCAAGGACAGAACCAGGACACAAGCAGAACAGCGTCGTGTCTGCAGTCCAGGACCGAGAGGAACGCCCAGACCTGAAGAGCCCTACATGGAAGAGCCAGCTCAGGCCAGGACTCAGCAGTCCACCTGAGGACACTGGTTGGAGGACATCGTCCAGGTTTTGGCCAGGGAAGATAGATGGGTGGGGAGACCATCATGAACCAGAGGATGAGGCTCTGAGACGTCACCTCCCACCTGTTTACAACACGGTACTGAAGAACCTCCCCAGGAGGAGAAGAGGCCCTTCACACGTGGCTCCTGACCAACCTCATGGTGTCAGGGGACATTTCAACGACCCCCATCATGGGGGGGGAGCAGCCAGCAACCAGGTGACTGAAGCTCCAAAGGTGTTCTTGGCTCCTGAAGAGCAGAAGAACCTGGAACTCCCCAAGAGTCAGAACTGATGAAGCGTCCTGGATGAGAGGTGAAACGTCCTCATGGACCCCCAGCTGCTGTGATTGAACCACCAGAATCACCAGGACCTGGAGGACTGGGAACCTTCACAGACCCGTTACTGGTTGAGGGAAAGCCCCAAACAACTGTTCCATCAGACCAAGCTTTGTGTGGTGGAGGGGGTCTATGGATCAGGTCCCTGTGATCAGTTACCAAGAGGTGCCTGTTTCCACTGCCAGTGTCTGTCACACACCACACACACGCGCACGCACGCACACACACCACACACACACACGCGCACACCACACACACACACACGCACACACACACGCACATCAATAGTGAGATCTGATGTTAAGTTGCATCAGGAATAAAACATTAAAAACCAACAGTGGCACCACTACTGGTCCTGGTCCTGGTCCTGGTCCAGGTCCAGGTCCAGGTCCAGGTCCAGGTCCTGGTCCAGGTCCAGGTCCAGGTCCAGACAGACCTGAGCCAGATGAGGTCAGTCTGGATGGTTCATATCAAACCCTGATTAGCAGAAATGAAGCGGCCTGTATTTGTTGTCGACCAGCTGCGCGCGGCTCCGTCCGCCATCACCGATCGTATCGTGTGAAGTTCAAAGTGAATTTTTTACAGTTAAAAAAAGGGACTTTTGAAACCTTCAACCTTGAGAAGCTAAAAGAGATCAGCAGCTCCGGGACTGATCGGGAGCCGGCCTACGATTGTGGCGTTCCTCTTGAGAAGAACCAGTCCAGCTCTGAGAGCCTCCAGGGCTCTGTGGACCTGGGCCGACGTACCTGTGAGGACGAGGACCAACAGCAGCACGCTGACGGGCACCAGCACCAGGAGGAGGCGAAGGGGGCGGCTCCAGGCCGACTTCGCTGCCTGCCGCTCCCCTTCCATGGCGTCCACGGGCCCCCGAGTCGGACTCTGACGGACACATCAAGACCATCATCAGCACACCCTGAGCAGCAGGGGGGCTGTGGGGGGCTGTGGGGGGGCCGGGGGTCCATGCCAACGAGGCCCCGCCCCCTGCTCTCCAGGTTATTTTCAGCGGCTGCGGTGGGACCCGAGCTTCCGCTGGAGACTCCAGTTATTTTAGTGGCAGCAGGCTGAAACCCGACACCCCCCCCCGCCCCCCCCAGGGGGGGAAAAAAATCAGTGATCTATATTTCTAATCACTTTAACGAACCGGAATTGATGTAGCAACAAACCTTGGTTCCGTTTCTCATGCAGGACAGAAAATGCCAGAAAAAACAAAGTGTAAGGTTAAAGATTCATTTATTCACGAGGACGCTTTCTGACAGGACACGAAAGAACGACCAGCCCGATAACGAGGAATTTCCTTTGAAACCACGTGATCGTCAGATCAACATTTCAGAACTAAAAGGATTTACGCACGAAATATTCGAACTTCCACTTTGGATTTTTCCCTCAGAATTCCCGAGTTCCTCACTCACTGAGCTGACATCGCTTTAAAAGTCAGATCTTTCCGATGATTCCCGTGATCATCGGATCAAAGCGGGAAGATCAAAGCGACTCCACAGCGCGAGCCAGAGAGCCAAAGCCATCAGCAGATGACCTTCAGTCAAAGCCAGGACCTGTCCGCGTCCAGCCGCTCGGACCCGGAGGCGAAGCACCTTGAGGACGCGACATTCGCCGTTTCGGAGCACGAGTCGCTCATCGAGCCTCGCGCGGACGGACACGGGCCGCGGCCGCCGGCGCGTCCCCGCCGGCCGGACACACGCACGGACACTCACCGCTGCTGCAGCCGCCGCTCCGCCGGAAGCTTCCAGCCGCGGGGACTGACGTTGACGCTGCTCACCGCCGAGCGCGAGACCATGGCTCTGCCCGCCAGCCACTCCGCGAACACGGGGCACGAGACAGGCTGGCTCCGCCCCCGTGGCTCGAACTCCTCTCTCTCGCACGCACGTGACGAGGCGTGAAGCGCGGGTTAAACGCTTTATGGTCAGGGCGCCAACTGAGACATGTGCCTCGTGACCGTGCGCGCTCCACACGCGCTGAGGAAGGAAGTAGGAGATGGTCACCTGTGGGAGTCAGCTCACCTGGAGCTTTGATCTTTGCTTCTGAAGCAACATTTCTGCATCGTTCAGAAAAGGCTTTATTATTTCAGCACATCTCCAAATATTAAAGCAGGTCAAAGGAAACATGAGGTCAAAGGTGACGACTCTTCAGCTGCTCCCGTTGCCTGGAAACTGATGAACGAGGCATCGTCAGGCCAACGACAATAACCAGTCAACGAGCTCAGGACTGGATGCAAGGTGTTGCCATGCAACAATCACTGCATTCCCATCAGGTAGTAGGTGGCTGCCGACAGCAGAACTCCGCCCAGTGGGAGGGAGGATGAGGAGGGCGGCGCCCCCCCCCACCCCACCCCCCAGAGCTGCCGCCCCCCTCCTCCTCCACCTTCCTCCGTCTCTTGCTCCGGCGACCTCCTCCGCGCTGCTGCCGCTTCTCGAACGCCTCCAGCTCCTCCTGCAGACAAACAGAAGAAAACGTGAGGGCGGGGCCACCGCCGCGGGGCGGGGCCACCGCCGCGGGGCGGGGCCACCGCCGCGGAGCGCAAAGCTCCTCCCCTTCCACTTGAAATGGTAAAACCCTCCTCCTGACCTACCAGGTCCTCAGGCCGAGCTCCATCCTACCTGGGGGAGCTAGTGACACCTGACCAGCCCAATAGACAGACGCTGGTCTACTGGTGGCCCCCAGAGTCTCTAGGGGTAGAATGGGGGGCCGAGCATTTAGCTACCAGGCCCCCTGCTATGGAACCATCTCCCTGTCCAGGCCCCCCTGCTATGGAACCAGCTCTCTGTCCAGGCCCCCCTGCTATGGAACCAGCTCCCTGTCCCGGCCCCCCTGCTATGGAACCAGCTCCCTGTCCAGGCCCCCCTGCTATGGAACCAGCTCCCTGTCCAGGCCCCCTGCTATGGAACCAGCTCCCTGTCCCGGCCCCCCTGCTATGGCACCAGCTCCCTGTCCAGGCCCCCCTGCTATGGAGCCAGCTCCCTGTCCAGGTACGGGAGGCTGACTCCATCGCTACTTTAAGATCAGACTTCAAACCTCCTCTTTGATGAATCTTATTATCACTAATTCAGTAGTTCCAGTCACTATCATAGACAGACAGATTATCATCCTTGGGGGGTCGTCTAATCGTTAGGGTTAGTGATGCTGCTAGAGGCCGAGGCTGCCGGGGTCCAGAACCATGATCACCTGACAGCCTCTGGTACCCCCCTGGGTCATGGTCTCCTCTCCTCTCCTCTCCCCCCCCTCTCCTCCTCTCCTCTCTCCCCCCCTCCTCCTCTCCCCCTCCTCTCCTCTCCCCTCCCCTCCTCTCCCCCCCTCTCCTCTCCTCTCCCCTCCCCTCCTCTCCCCCCCTCCTCTCCTCTCCTCTCCCCCCCTCCTCTCCTCTCCTCCTCTCCCCCCCTCCTCCTCTCCCCCCTCTCCTCCTCTCCCCCCCTCCTCCCCCCCCTCCTCCTCCCCCCTCTCCTCCTCTCCTCCTCCCCCCCCCCCCCCTGGGTCATGGACAGGAGCACCCACCTGGAGCTTCCTCTGCTCCTCCTCCTGACTGGCTCGGAGCTCCGCCTCCCTCTGCTGAAAGGTGAGAGCAGAATGTTGCTGTCATGTGGGTGGGGGTCATGAGCTGCTGTCATGTGGTGGGGGTCATGAGCTGCTGTCATGTGGGTGGGGGTCATGGAGCTGCTGCTGTGGGTGGGGGTCATGGAGCTGCTGCCCTGTGGTGGGGGTCATGGAGCTGCTGTGTGGGTGGGGGTCATGGAGCTGCTGTGTGGGTGGGGGTCATGGAGCTGCTGCCCTGTGGGTGGGGGTCATGGAGCTGCTGTGTGGGTGGGGGTCACGAGCTGCTGTGTGGGTGGGGGTCACGAGCTGCTGCCCTGTGGGTGGGGGTCATGGAGCTGCTGTGTGGGTGGGGGTCACGAGCTGCTGTGTGGGTGGGGGTCATGGAGCTGCTGCCCTGTGGGTGGGGGTCCTGGAGCTGCTGTGTGGTGGGGGTCACGAGCTGCTGTGTGGGTGGGGGTCATGGAGCTGCTGCCCTGTGGGTGGGGGTCATGGAGCTGCTGTGTGGGTGGGGGTCACGAGCTGCTGTGTGGGTGGGGGTCATGGAGCTGCTGTGTGGGTGGGGGTCACGAGCTGCTGTGTGGGTGGGGGTCATGAGCTGCTGCCCTGTGGGTGGGGGTCACGAGCTGCTGCCCTGTGGGTGGGGGTCATGTACCTGGCTGTGTTTCCTCTGGAGGTCTCTGCAGGTGTGGTCACACTCCGGCCTCTGGCCCTGGGAGCAGGTGAACTCCTGTGCACACGCACACGCACACGCGCACACGCGCACACACACACACACACACACCCACACACACACACACAACCCACACCCACACCACACACCCACACACACACCACACACACACACATACACACACCACACACACACACACACACCACACACCCCCACCCACACACACACACATACACACACACAGACACACCACACACCCACACCCACACACACACACATACACACACACACACACACACACACACACACACCCACCCACACCACACACACCCACCCACACCCACACATACACACACATACACACACACACATACACACACACACCACACCCACACCCACACACACCACACCACACACACACACACACACCACACCAACACACACACACACCACACCCACTCCTTCATCATTCCAGGCTCCATCTTGGCTCAGACGTCACCTCTTCTCACCTTCCTGATCCGTCTACAGGGGCAGCGCAGCTTCACCTTCTGCTGACACCTTTCGCCACACCCCCAGGATGGCACAGCTTCTTACAGCGATGGCCGCAGCCCAGCTGCCCCCCCCAGAGAGACAGAGACAGATGTGAGGAACCATCTGCCCCCCCCAGAGAGACAGAGACAGACGTGAGGAACCAGCTCCCCCCCCAGAGAGACAGAGACAGAGACAGATGTGAGGAACCAGCTGCCCCCCCCCCAGAGAGACAGAGACAGACTTGAGGAACCAGCTGCCCCCCCCCAGAGAGACAGAGACAGACGTGAGGAACCAGCTGCCCCCCCCCAGAGAGACAGAGACAGACGTGAGGAACCACTGCCCCCCCCAGAGAGACAGAGACAGACGTGAGGAACCAGCTGCCCCCCCCAAGATACAGAGACAGACGTGAGGAACCAGCTCCCCCCCCAGAGAGACAGAGACAGATGTGAGGAACCAGCTGCCCCCCCCAGAGAGACAGAGACAGACGTGAGGAACCAGCTCCCCCCCCAGAGAGACAGAGACAGATGTGAGGAACCAGCTGCCCCCCCCCAGATAGACAGAGACAGACGTGAGGAACCAGCTGCCCCCCCCCCAGAACAGAGACAGATGTGAGGAACCACTGCCCCCCCCCAGAGAGACAGAGACAGATGTGAGGAACCAGCTGGCCCCCCCAGAGAGACAGAGACAGATGTGAGGAACCAGCTGCCCCCCCCAGAGAGACAGAGACAGAGACAGATGTGAGGAACCAGCTGCCCCCCCCCAGAGAGACAGAGACAGATGTGAGGAACCAGCTGGCCCCCCCAGAGAGACAGAGACAGATGTGAGGAACCAGCTGGCCCCCCCAGAACAGAGACAGAGACAGATGTGAGGAACCAGCTGCCCCCCCCAGAGACAGAGACAGATGTGAGGAACCAGCTGCCCCCCCCAGAACAGAGACAGATGTGAGGAACCAGCTGCCCCCCCCAGAGAGACAGAGACAGATGTGAGGAACCAGCTCCCCCCCCCAGAACAGAGACAGATGTGAGGAACCAGCCCCCCCCCCCCAGAACAGAGACAGACGTGAGGAACCAGCTGCCCCCCCCAGAGAGACAGAGACAGATGTGAGGAACCAGCTCCCCCCCCCAGAACAGAGACAGATGTGAGGAACCAGCCCCCCCCCCAGAACAGAGACAATGTGAGGAACCAGCCCCCCCCCAGAACAGAGACAGAGACAGATGTGAGGAACCAGCCCCCCCCCCAGAACAGAGACAGAGACAGATGTGAGGAACCAGCTGCCCCCCCCAGAGAGACAGAGACAGACGTGAGGAACCAGCTGCCCCCCCCAGAACAGAGACAGATGTGAGGAACCAGCTGCCCCCCCCCCAGAGACAGAGACAGATGTGAGGAACCAGCTGCCCCCCCCAGAGACAGAGACAGATGTGAGGAACCAGCTGCCCCCCCCCAGAACAGAGACAGATGTGAGGAACCAGCTGCCCCCCCCCAGAACAGAGACAGATGTGAGGAACCAGCTGCCCCCCCCAGAACAGAGACAGAGACAGACGTGAGGAACCAGCTGCCCCCCCCCAGAGACAGAGACAGATGTGAGGAACCAGCTGCCCCCCCCCAGAACAGAGACAGACGTGAGGAACCAGCCCCCCCCCAGAACAGAGACAGAGACAGATGTGAGGAACCAGCCCCCCCCCCCCCCCCCGAGAGAGACAGAGACAGACGTGAGGAACCAGCTGCCCCCCCAAACAGAGACAGAGACGACGTGAGGAACCAGCTGCCCCCCCCCCAGAGACAGAGACAGATGTGGAGGAACCAGCTGCCCCCCCCCAGAACAGAGACAGATGTGAGGAACCAGCTGCCCCCCCCAGAACAGAGACAGAGACAGATGTGAGGAACCAGCCCCCCCCCCCCCCCAGAGACAGAGACAGACGTGAGGAACCAGCTGCCCCCCCCCAGAACAGAGACAGAGACAGACGTGAGGAACCAGCCCCCCCCCAGAACAGAGACAGAGACAGACGTGAGGAACCAGCTGCCCCCCCCCCCCAGAGACAGAGACAGATGTGAGGAACCAGCTGCCCCCCCCCAGAACAAGACAGATGTGAAGAACCAGCTGCCCCCCCCAGAACAGAGACAGAGACAGATGTGAGGAACCAGCTGCCCCCCCCCCCAGAGACAGAGACAGATGTGAGGAACCAGCTGCCCCCCCCCAGAACAGAGACAGATGTGAGGAACCAGCCCCCCCCCCCCCCCCCCCCAGAACAGAGACAGATGTGAGGAACCAGCTGCCCCCCCCCCCCGAGACAGATGTGAGGAACCAGCTGCCCCCCCCAGAACAGAGACAGATGTGAGGAACCAGCCCCCCCCCCCCCCCCCCCCAGACAGAGACAGATGTGAGGAACCAGCTGCCCCCCCCAGAACAGAGACAGATGTGAGGAACCAGCCCCCCCCCCCCCCCCCCAGAACAACAGCCCCCCGTCCTGGTGCGTCCGGCTGCCCAGGTGTGTGTTCACCTGTGTGGGACACTGGTTGCTGCAGGAGCCCATCAGCACCTGGTCCTGGTCATCAGCTGACGTGAACTTCCTGCAGAGGCGGAGTCGGGCATGAGCGCCAGAGGTCACAGGTCACAGGTCAAAGGTCACAGAAACAGCAGCAACACTGACGTGCACTCCAGAAACAGCACGGTGATCTTGCAATGGCAGCGCTGCCGGAGCATCTGGCTGCACGGGGGGCAGTTGCCCGGGTGACAGGGGCGGGGGCAGGTGTGGGGGCAGCCTGGGGGGCGGGGCTTACTGCAGCCTTCTCCACAGGTGTCACACTGCAGGAAGGAGGAGAGAGAGCGGCTGAGCCCAGGATGATAAACACTCCTCGGTGAGGCCGAACCCCCCCGGCGGACATCACCTGATCCCCCCCCTCAACGAGGTGACACTCCTTCTGACAGGTGTGGTTTCCACAGGTCAAAGGTCGTCCGCAGGGCCGCTTGCAGGAGAACGGTCCTCGGCGATGACAGGACACCGGGCTGACCTGAGCAGGGGGAACGGGGGGGGGGTCAACAGGAGGACAGGGCCCCCCATGAGCACGCCCCCCCCCATGAGCAGGGCCCCCCCCCATGAGCAGGGCCCCCCCCCATGAGCACGGCCCCCCCCCATGAGCAGGGGCTACAGCAGCCCCTGCTCATGGGGGGCAGGGCCGCTTCCAGGACGCACTGCCACAGCTAGGTGGTTCCAGACACACACACACACACACACAGAGACACACACAGAGACACACTCAGAGACACACACTCAGAGACACACACACAGAGACACACACAGAGACACACACAGAGACACACACACTGAGACACACACACACAGAGAGACACACACACAGAGACACACACACACAGAGACACACACACACAGAGACACACACACACACACAAGGACTCACCTCATGTTCTCCAAAACAGGGCCTGAAACAACCGAGACACAGAAAAAATGAATGTTAACGACACTCAGGGAGGGGCAAGGGTGGCCCCCCAGGTGGGAGAGGCAAGGGTGGCCCCCCCCAGGTGGGAGGGGAGGGGCAAGGGTGGCCCCCCAGGTGGGAGAGGAGGGGCAAGGGTGGCCCCCCAGGTGGGAGAGGCAAGGGTGGCCCCCCCCAGGTGGGAGGGGAGGGGCAAGGGTGGCCCCCCCAGGTGGGAGGGGATCCAAAACAAAGATGGAGGACGGTACCGAGGGTTGATGTGTCGGGACGGCTGGAGGGGGAAAGGAGGGGAAACACACAGTTCAAGATGGCTGCCAGCCACTCAGTGGGGAATGATCCACACACACCCACACCAACACACACACACACACACACGCACACACCCACACACACACCCACACACACACACACACACACACACACACACACACACACGCACACACACACACCCACACACACACACCCACCCACACCCACACACACACCCACACCAACACACACACACACACACACCCACACACACACACCCACCCACACACACACCACACCCACCCACTTGACTAGTATCGGCCTGTACAGGCAGGTTGTCCCTCAAATGTTCTCGACCACAACTGTGTCAGCTTCACTGAACACAGATGCTAATGCTGCTAGCCGCGCTGCTGGACACCATTAGCATGGACAGGTTCGCAGGTCATGATCATGACAGGAGACCTCACACACTCATCCTCACACGGATGCTAATGCTGCTAGCCGCGCTGCTAGCCGCGCGGCTGGGCAGTGGCAGGAGTGCTCGGACCTACGTGGGGATGGGGACTTGGCACGGTGGACAGGGCAGAGCCTTCTTCACGAATGCTGGTTCAGACGGCTGCTCCCACGGTCCAGCTAACTGGACCTAAAAACACACACAAGGAAAACAGGAAATGCCTCTAAATTTAACCGAGGAAGGAGATAAAATCACAGCAGGAACGCGCCCCCCCCCAGGAAGCAGCCGCGGGATACCAGCGGAAGCCTGAGACATCTGTCCACCAGCTGTGGCGCTGAGGTCCACACGGCTTTGAGATGCAAGCAGAAGCTAAAGTCCTCCCTGGGGGGGCCTCCTACCTGCCGGGACCGCACCAACACCTCATCGTGGCAGGATTGGGGGCAGGTGTGGCTGCAGCCTGGCAGGGGCAGTAAGCAGGGCTGCCTGCAGGGGGGGCAGGGCCCAGGGTGGCACCGATGCTCCTCGGGAACAGAGTGGTGGCAGGACGAAGGACACCTGGAGGACACAGAGCCCAGCTTAACCAGCAACAAGGGAATGGGAGCAAATGGGCGTGGTCTTGGCTCTTTACCTGCACGCCTCTTTGCAGCGCGGCGGTTTGGTGCTTCGCTCTCGTCCACAAGGGACGGCCAAGACGGTGGACCCACAAGAACAGCTGAGCTGCACCGACTCTGGACACGGGTAACACGAACCTGGAAGACAGGACGCCAACGTGAGCCCCCCGCTGCACCGGTGACACCAACGGTAACACCCAGACCACACCCACACTAACACCCAGACCCAGACCACACCCACACTAACACCCAGACCCACACTAACACCCAGACCCACACTAAGGGGTGTTAGGGGGTTAGGGGTTAGGTTAAGGTTAGGGTTAGGGTTAGGGTTATGGGGTTAGGGTTAGGGGGTTAAGGTTGGGGTTAAGGTTGGGGTTATGGGGTTAGGGTTAGGGGGTTAAGGTTAGGGGGTTAGGGTTAGGGTTAGGGTTATGGGGTTAGGGTTAGGGGGTTAGGGTTAGGGGGTTATGGGGTTAGGGTTATGGGGTTAAGGTTGGGGTTAAGGTTGGGGTTATGGGGTTAGGGTTAGGGGGTTAAGGTTAGGGGGTTAGGGTAGGGTTAGGGGGTTAGGGTTAGGGGGTTAGGGTTAGGGGGTTAAGGTTAGGGGTTAGGGTTAGGGGGTTAAGGTTGGGGTTAAGGTTGGGGTTATGGGGTTAGGGTTAGGGGGTTAAGGTTAGGGGGTTAGGGTTAGGGTTAGGGTTAGGGGGTTAGGGTTAGGGGGTTAGGGGTTAGGTTAGGGGGTTAGGGTTAGGGTTAGGGTTATGGGGTTAGGGTTAGGGGGTTAGGGTTAGGGTTATGGGGTTAGGGTTATGGGGTTAGGGTTATGGGGTTAAGGTTAGGGTTAAGTTAGGGTTAGAAGCTGTGGCAGAAGCTGGTGATCCAGCCGGGCCCTGAAAGCCTGCAGAAGTGTCGTCAGCTTGTCCAGCAAATAGAATTGGACCTTATTTCAGGGCCAGTACGTGATCGAGGGCCCTTAAAGCTGTCGCTGGCTGTGGAGCCCAGTAGGAGGCAGCAGCTGCCAGCCTGAAGGTGATGAAGCCTCCACCAGACCCCAGCCTTGGTCAGATCGATGGGAGGCTGATCATGCTCTTCAGAAGGGGAGCGATGTCATCATCATAATAATAATAATAATAATAATAACATCATCTAATGTGTGCTGCGTGGAGCTGAAAGCACATTTAAGCAGCACTGAATGCAACAGAGCTGCAGAGCTGAGCGGGTTAGGGTTAGGGTTAGGGTTAGGGTTAGCCCTAACCCTAACCCTAACCCTAACCCTGGACAGGGCCACAGAGGTGAGACAGGCAGGGCGGAGCGGGCGTTACCTGGGTGGCAGCCAGAGGGACACTTGTGGTTGCGACAGGCAAGAGTCCGACCACAACTCTGGTCACACGGAGGACAGTTACCAGGGCAACACTGAAACACAAGGCATTGTGGGAAAGAGACTTCAAAAGGCTGTGATGATTCCCTGACACACACCTGTACGGAGAGGATCACCTGGTGACACCTTCAACAGGTCAGGAACCTTAAACCCAGAATAAAACAATGCTATGGGCCACCTGTGGAGGCGGGCCAATGAGACCTGGCAGACAACAGTTCTCAGGGATTATCACGGCTTCATGCCCCTCGTTATCGAAAAGTAAACATCTCACAGCAGACGAGGGAATCGGGCAGAAGACGAGGGAATCGGGCGGCAGGCGAGGGAATCGGGCAGAAGACGAGGGAATCGGGCAGAAGACGAGGGAATCGGCAGAAGACGAGGGGATCGGGCAGAAGACGAGGGGATCGGGCAGAAGACGAGGGGATCGGGCAGAAGACGAGGGAATCGGGCGGCAGGCAAGGGAATCGGGCAGCAGAGGAGGGGATCGGGCGGCAGACGAGGGAATCGGGCAGAAGACGAGGGAATCGGGCGGCAGAGGAGGGGATCGGGCGGCAGAGGAGGGAGTCGGGCGGCTGACGAGGGAATCGGGCGGCAGACGAGGGAATCGGGCAGAAGACGAGGGAATCGGGCGGCAGACGAGGGAATCGGGCAGAAGACGAGGGAATCGGGCGGCAGAGGAGGGGATCGGGCGGCAGACGAGGGAATCGGGCGGCAGAGGAGGGAATCGGGCAGCTGACGAGGGAATCGGGCGGCAGAGGAGGGAATCGGGCAGCTGACGAGGGAATCGGCGGCAGACGAGGGAATCGGGCAGCAGAGGAGGGGATCGGGCGGCAGACGAGGGAATCGGGCAGAAGACGAGGGAATCGGGCGGCAGAGGAGGGGATCGGCGGCAGAGGAGGGAATCGGGCAGAAGACGAGGGAATCGGGCGGCAGACGAGGGAATCGGGCAGAAGACGAGGGAATCGGGCGGCAGACGAGGGAATCGGGCGGCAGACGAGGGAATCGGGCGGCAGACGAGGGAATCGGGCAGAAGACGAGGGAATCGGGCGGCAGAGGAGGGGATCGGGCGGCAGAGGAGGGAATCGGGCAGAAGACGAGGGAATCGGCGGCAGACGAGGGGATCGGGCAGAAGACGAGGGAATCGGGCGGCAGACGAGGAATCGGGCAGAAGACGAGGGAATCGGGCGGCAGACGAGGAATCGGGCGGCAGACGAGGGAATCGGGCGGCAGACGAGGGAATCGGGCGGCAGACGAGGGAATCGGGCAGCTGACGAGGGAATCGGGCGGCAGACGAGGGGATCGGGCGGCAGACGAGGGAATCGGGCGGCAGGCGAGGGAATCGGGCAGCAGAGGAGGGGATCGGGCGGCAGACGAGGGAATCGGGCGGCAGAGGAGGGAATCGGGCAGAAGACGAGGGAATCGGCGGCAGACGAGGGGATCGGGCGGCAGAGGAGGGAATCGGGCAGAAGACGAGGGGATCGGGCAGAAGACGAGGGAATCGGGCGGCAGACGAGGAATCGGGCGGCAGACGAGGGAATCGGGCGGCAGGCAAGGGAATCGGGCAGCTGACGAGGGAATCGGGCAGCTGACGAGGGAATCGGGCGGCAGACGAGGGGATCGGGCGGCAGACGAGGGAATCGGGCGGCAGACGAGGGAATCGGGCGGCAGACGAGGGGATCGGGCGGCAGACGAGGGAATCGGGCGGCAGAGGAGGGAATCGGGCAGAAGACGAGGGAATCGGGCGCAGAGGAGGGAATCGGGCAGAAGACGAGGGAATCGGCGGCAGACGAGGGAATCGGGCGGCTGACGAGGGTGAGACACCCTTTCACACTCAGTGGAGGTCAACGTCGGCCTCCGGAGGCAGGGAGCCGCTGATATCAGGACCTGTCCCTGTATCAGCTCAGCACAGCAGCCGTGAACGTCTCCGTGCACGTGGAAGTGCACGTCCTCCACTGCTGCCGTGTGTGTGTGTGTGTGTGTGTGTGTGTGTGTGTGTGTGTGTGTGAAGGAGTTGAGCCAATGGAACGAGCTAATTCATGCGAAAACAAGCAACAACAGCAGGGAATTGGGGACATGCGTCCCTCTGTCCCTCAGTGTCCTCAGACACCCTAACCCTGTCCTCACATGCAAACAGCTCCCGACATCACCTGAAGCCACTCTGGACTCAGGTGTGATCAGGTGACAGCTGCCAATCATCAGGAGGACACTCACCTTCCTCCTGCACTGGTGTCTCTGGCAGCTCCTGGTTTTGGGACATTTGGAGTCACACAGGTATTCTTTATGACAGGGCATCAACTTCCTGTATTTACCACACCTGCAGGACTTCTCCACCACCTGGGGGGGAGAGAGTGGTGACAGTGCGACAGCCGGCGAGGGAAGCGGAGCGTGTGTGTGTGTGTGTGTGTGTAACCTGTCTGCAGGTCTCACAGCTCCCTCGATGACACCTCATTGAACACGTGTGTTTTCCACAGGACAGACGGCGGTCACACGTGTCCCCACAGAGTGACACCTCCTCTGTGCACGGCAGCGATGACTCTACGACCACAACATCATGAAGTGTGTGTATCCACCTGCTCATCTTACAACCAAAGCCAAATTCCACTGTCAAAGTGAGGACATTTTGTCTGGTCCTCACAACATCAAAGGTGGGTTCAGGATCACAATAAGGTCAGCGTCAGGTTGGTTCCTCGGTGGCGGACTAAGGAACTGGGTTACATCTGACAGCCTGTGCGTGTGTGTGTGCGTGTGTGCGTGCGTGTGTGTTTCCTCACTGGTTTTGCCACAAGGACAGCATCTGCTGACAGAGCGAGGACACGGAGGACACACACCTTCATGGCACACAACTTCACACGTGTGGTTCCCACAGGAGAGGGGAGAACCACACACCTGTGGAGGAGAAAGTCCACCCAGAGACAATCAGCCCTCAGGAGAACGTCTGGGTGAGGTCGGCTCAAACTGGTCACATGACTGCAGACAGGTGTACCTGCTCACAGTTCCACTGGGGGCTGGCACAGGGTCTCTCTGCCGTCTCCCGACCACAGACACACCTCTGAAGACTGACTCTGGGACACGGAGAACATTCTGACACACACACACACACACACACACACACACACACACACACACACACACACACACACACACACACATTTATCTTATGCATCACCTATTCCTCACGTCCTGGCCCTGGTTGCTTCATGTCTTTATCCCTTGGAACACTTGAGGAGGACCTGGACCAGCGCCCAGCCAGGAGTGTCTTTGGGTTCAGTCCTTCACTGCACTTACCTGTGTGACATGGTTGTGTACAGGTGTGCTGTTTGCATGGCAACAGCCTGCCGCACAGCTGCTGACATGACCAGGCCTGCAGAAGAAAGGAAGGAAGGAGAAGGAAGGAGGAAGGAAGGTAGGAAGGAAGAAACAATCCCATCTTTATCCACAGCAGTAATCATTTCATCAGTCACCCTTTTCAGCTGTACCTTGTTACCACAGCGACGGGGGAGGGGCGTGGCTTTCCCACACATGCAGGAGACAGACACCATCTTTGGACACGGAGGACAAGGGCCTGAAAACACACACACACACACACACACACACCACACACACACACACACACACACACACACACACACACACACACACACACACACACACACCCCCGTGCAGGGGTCGTTAACAGGAACGTGTGTGGAATGTGGGTTAGGGTTAGGGTGTTTCCTTACCTGGATGACAGAGCAGCAGACAGGTGTGTCCACAGGTGGGTTTGAGCTCCTTCTGACAAACTGCACCACAGGAGTGAGGAACCAACCAGGGATCAAGTGGAGGATCCTGCAGTTTCCCACAGTAACACATGTACCTAAACACCACACACACACACACACACACTCCATGTCTTCCTGAATGGACTCGTTCTGAAAAGTCGACCTGTGGTCAGAATGAGTGGGCGTGGCCATACCTGTTGGGCGTGGCCTGAGGGGGATACTCCGCCCGACACTTTGGGCTGCAGAGACACAACAGATGATTTAGCCTGAGTGTGCTGGTCACCAGGGTTACCCTAACCTAACCTAACCCTAACCTAACCCTAACCCTAACCTAACCCTAACCCTAACCTGACCCTAACCCTGACCGTAACCCTAACCTAACCCTAACCACTAACCCTAACCCTAACCTAACCCTAACCCTAACCTAACCCTAACCTTAACCCTGACCCTAACCCTAACCTAACCCTAACCTAACCCTAACCTAACCCTAACCTTAACCCTGACCCTAACCCTGACCCTAACCTAACCCTAACCTTAACCCTGACCCTAACCTAACCCTAACCTAACCTAACCCTAACCCTGACCCTGACCCTGACCCTAACCTGACCCTGACCCTAACCTAACCCTGACCTAACCCTGACCTAACCCTGACCCTGACCCTGACCCTAACCCTGACCCTGACCTGACCCTGACCCTAACCCTAACCTAACCCTGAAACCAACTGACCAAGGCCACGGATGCTGCTTCTGCCCGAAGTCGTCGTCAGTGACAGAGGACACGAGGAAGGCGGAGTCTCGAGCCCACTTCTGAATACAGGGCAGGTGGAAGAGAGAGAAACAGCTGGAGCAGCTCCACACCTGCAGGAGAGGGAGGGGTTAGGGTGGGGGGGGTGAGAGTGGGTGTGTGTGTGTGTGTTGTGTGTGTGTGTGATGGGGGGTGTCTCACCGCCTGAGTCCTCCTGACGGAGCCGATGCAGATCAGACAGGTCAGAGCTCCTGATTGAAACATCTCACACACAAACTGACCAGTCCTGACGAGACCTGTGACATCACCACCTGCACACAGCAGAACCAGCACTGATCCAAGGGCTAGAACCTTAGAGCTGCGGACTTGGCTAGGACCTTAGAGCTGCGGACTTGGCTAGGACCTTAGAGCTGCGGACTTGGCTAGAACCTTAGAGCTGCGGACTTGGCTAGAACCTTAGAGCTGCGGACTTGGCTAGAACCTTAGAGCTGCGGACTTGGCTAGGACCTTAGAGCTGCGGACTTGGCTAGGACCTTAGAGCTGCGGACTTGGCTAGAACCTTAGAGCTGCGGACTGGCTAGAACCTTAGAGCTGCGGACTTGGCTAGAACCTTAGAGCTGCGGACTTGGCTAGAACCTTAGAGCTGCGGACTTGGCTAGGACCTTAGAGCTGCGGACTTGGCTAGGACCTTAGAGCTGCGGACTTGGCTAGGACCTTAGAGCTGCGGACTTGGCTAGGACCTTAGAGCTGCGGACTTGGCTAGGACCTTAGAGCTGCGGACTTGGCTAGAACCTTAGAGCTGCGGACTTGGCTAGAACCTTAGAGCTGCGGACTTGGCTAGAACCTTAGAGCTGCGGACTTGGCTAGGACCTTAGAGCTGCGGACTTGGCTAGAACCTTAGAGCTGCGGACTTGGCTAGGACCTTAGAGCTGCGGACTTGGCTAGAGAACCTTAGAGCTGCGGACTTGGCTAGGACCTTAGAGCTGCGGACTTGGCTAGGACCTTAGAGCTGCGGACTTGGCTAGGACCTTAGAGCTGCGGACTTGGCTAGGACCTTAGAGCTGCGGACTTGGCTAGGACCTTAGAGCTGCGGACTTGGCTAGAACCTTAGAGCTGCGGACTTGGCTAGGACCTTAGAGCTGCGGACTTGGTAGGACCTTAGAGCTGCGGACTTGGCTAGGACCTTAGAGCTGCGGACTTGGCTAGGACCTTAGAGCTGCGGACTTGGCTAGGACCTTAGAGCTGCGGACTTGGCTAGGACCTTAGAGCTGCGGACTTGGCTAGGACCTTAGAGCTGCGGACTTGGCTAGGACCTTAGAGCTGCGGACTTGGCTAGGACCTTAGAGCTGCGGACTTGGCTAGGACCTTAGAGCTGCGGACTTGGCTAGGACCTTAGAGCTGCGGACTTGGCTAGGACCTTAGAGCTGCGGACTTGGCTAGGACCTTAGAGCTGCGGACTTAGGGTTAGGGTTAGCTCACCTGTCTGACTGGTGTAGGACGTGAAGGTTGATTCCAGGATCTTGCCTCTCTTCTTATCCTTGTGTTCAACAGTTCCATCATCATCCTCATCATCAGAAGACGAAGACGAACTGATGTAGCTCTCCACCATTCGTTGAACAACAGCCTGGTTGGACTTTCTGATCTCCTCAAACTTGGACTGGCCTGATTGACCTGTCAGTTAGGGTCAGGGTTAGGGTTAGGATTAGGTCAGGGTTAGGGTTAGGGTCAGGGTCAGGGTTAGGGTCAGGGTTAGAGGGTCAGGGTCAGGGTTAGGATTAGAGGGTCAGGGTCAGGGTTAGGGTCAGGGTTAGGATTAGAGGGTCAGGGTTAGGATTAGAGGGTCAGGGTTAGAGGGTTAGGATTAGAGGGTCAGGGTTAGAGGGTCAGGGTTAGAGGGTCAGGGTTAGAGGGTCAGGGTTAGAGGGTCAGGGTTAGGATTAGAGGGTCAGGTTAGGATTAGAGGGTTAGGATTAGAGGGTCAGGGTTAGAGGGTCAGGTTAGAGGGTCAGGGTTAGAGGGTCAGGATTAGAGGGTCAGGGTTAGGATTAGAGGGTCAGGGTTAGAGGGTCAGGGTTAGGATTAGAGGGTCAGGGTTAGAGGGTCAGGTTAGAGGGTCAGGGTTAGAGGGTCAGGTTAGGATTAGAGGGTTAGGATTAGAGGGTTAGGATTAGAGGGTCAGGGTAGAGGGTCAGGGTCAGGGTCAGGGAACCAATCAGCTGTATGTTATTGACCTCTGGTCCATACAGGTCGATCCTCACCAGCCTGCGGCTCTGCTCCAGGTGCACTCCTCATGCTCCGCCCACCTCCAGCAGGAACACCTGACCTCACTGTCTCCTGGGGGGGGTGTGGTCTTTCCACCTGACCGCGCCCTCTTCCTCGCTGTCGCCATGCAGGTTCCATGGCGACGGCTAGAGAAACTCTGCGTTTTAGTTCATTGACTAAAAGGAAACAGAGTTTATTTTACAGGAATGACACCAATCGGTGTGAGTAGCTTCTCATTTGGATCAACTTTGGATTTCAGGGAATAACCAAACATCTAGAAATGCCAATAAAGAACCCTCACCTTTTCCTGACGTTTCTGTGCCATTTTAACTTTTACTTTTCTATTCCAAGTTAATGTCTAAATTTCTTTTCCCTGGATGAAGTTTTAACCCATTTTGCTGCTGTTTAATGCAGCTGCATCACCGATTGTCGCGTCCATCCCACTTAAATCACCTGTATTCGATTCTTAGCACTATTTCTGTCATATTTAACATATTAAACGCGTATCACCGGGGCACTTTGCTCTTTTTAAGGCCTTTGGAAGTTACGTTTTGCCCTTGGTCAAGAGTTACCGTTTGGCTTTCTGATTTTACAGCCCCTTTCCTCTCTTGTCCAAAAACGCTCCTTAGAAATGTGTACTTATCCGAAATAGTTAATAGTCTAAACGATTTTGTTGCGTTTGCATAACAAGGCCATTTGTATCTTCACATGTGGTCCCGTCTCAGAACTGAACAGCTCACATTAACTTCATTTCACTCGTTAGCCGCTAGCTACTGTTGCTAAAATTAGCAGGAAAAACAATCAGAGTAAAGCTGAAACGGGATCTGAAACCTCACCAATGACTGAAGATTAACCGAACATTTGCTGCGAAACGTTTCCGAATGAAGAACGATCATAAATGTGCTTTAATAACGCATTTTGATGAATTCACCTCAGCGGTCCAGTCAGGCGAGGGTCCGATATCTCACGGTCATGCGCAATTGGCACGACGGGAAATGTAGTCCTACAATCAGAAGCTTTCGCCCATCACAGGCGATGGCTTGCCAAAAACAACTACAAATCCCAGGAGACTAAAAGACACGTAAGCGGCCAAACCACCAAGCCATGTCAATCACACTGTCCCGAACTTTAAAAAGCCACTTTAAAAAGGACACATCTGGAATATGTATGAAACATCAGTTCAACTTAAGGAGTAGAGAAGTTCTGACATTTGCGATTTCTGGTGGATGACGAGAGGATGAAAGAGACGACTTTTCCGTTTTTCTATATTGTCGGACCAACAAAATGTTGCCATCATGTAAAAAGCAAAGTGCAGCAAGAAGTATCATAAAAGGTTTTTACGTAAAAATGCATCTTCAAAGATTAATATGGAGAAATATAAAAACTTGTAGATGAAGGAATCTGGAAAAGAAAAAATGTCTACCTTGAAGTTATTTCTGTGTTGAACTGAAAGCCATTATCATTTATTTGAACACTTTAAACTCGTGCACTCATTGGATGCCACCAGACAACCATTGCTCTCCAGACAACAATGGATCCCATCGTTCTGTGTGGTCTCAGCCCTGGATATGGGCCGGGTCCACATGCTGCCCTCCTCCCGGTCCAGCACTCGGGACGCGTGGAGCTCGTCTCCTGGGCCCTCCCCCCCCCTCGCTGCCACGGCGCTTTAAACGCCGTGGTAGCATCCAATAATAACTACGGACCGGACTGACATCAGCTTTGCTGGAATACTTCATTCCCCACAAACATAAAACTCACTGGTCTTTTAATTAATATAATGTATTTAATATTGAACTAAATGATTAATAATTAGTGTCATTTCCAGCTTTTCACATGTGACCTCTAAGGCTGATGGGATATTTTACTTTGTTAACGAGCATCACTTGTCCACTACTTTCACTCACATGTCATCCCTCCACTCACACATGTGATCCCTCCACTCACACATGTTCCTGTCACATGTCTCATCCCCCTCCACTCACACATGTTCCTGTCACATGTCATCCCTCCACTCACATGTCATCCCTCCACTCACACATGTTCCTGTCACATGTCATCCCTCCACTCACATGTCATCCCTCCACTCACACATGTCATCCCTCCACTCCACACATGTTCCTGTCACATGTGATCCCTCCACTCACCACATGCTCCTGTCACATGTGATCCCTCTACTCACACATGTCATCCCTCCACTCACACATGTGATCCCTCTACTCACACATGTCATCCCTCCACTCACACATGTTCCTGTCACATGTCATCCCTCCACTCACACATGTTCCTGTCACATGTCATCCCTCCACTCACACATGTTCCTGTCACATGTGATCCCTCCACTCACACATGTTCCTGTCACATGTCATCCCTCTACTCACACATGTCATCCCTCCACTCACACATGTGATCCCTCTACTCACACATGTCATCCCTCCACTCACACATGTTCCTGTCACATGTCATCCCTCCACTCACACATGTTCCTGTCACATGTCATCCCCCCCCTCACACATGTTCCTGTCACATGTCATCCCTCCACTCACACATGTTCCTGTCACATGTCATCCCTCTACTCACACATGTTCCTGTCACATGTCATCCCTCCACTCACACATGTTCCTGTCACATGTCATCCCTCCACTCACACATGTCATCCCTCCACTCACACATGTCATCCCTCCACTCATACATGTCATCCCTCCACTCACACATGTCATCCCTCCACTCACACATGTCATCCCTCCACTCACACATGTCATCCCTCCACTCACACATGTTCCTGTCACATGTCATCCCTCCACTCATACATGTCATCCCTCCACTCACAACATGTCATCCGCCTCCACTCACACGTCATCCCTCCACTCACACATGTTCCTGTCACATGTCATCCCTCCACTCATACATGTCATCCCTCCACTCATACATGTCATCCCTCCACTCACACATGTTCCTGTCACATGTCATCCCTCCACTCACACATGTTCCTGTCACATGTCATCCCTCCACTCACACGTCATCCCTCCACTCACACATGTTCCTGTCACATGTCATCCCTCCACTCATACATGTCATCCCTCCACTCATACATGTCATCCCTCGACTCACACATGTCATCCCTCCACTCACACATGTTCCTGTCACATGTCATCCCTCCACTCACACATGTTCCTGTCACATGTCATCCCTCCACTCACACATGTTCCTGTCACATGTCATCCCTCCACTCACACATGTCATCCCTCCACTCGCTGTGAACAAAGGCGTCCGACTGTGATGATTGACAGGATACACTCAGAAAAGGTCTCATCAAATATTTATGCATGGTTTATTGTGCTGCTGTATTTGGTTTGAACCGGCTGGATCCAGTTGGACTGACAGCTGAAGCCCGTTGATGATTGGACAGCCGTAACCCGGCGTCCTCCAATCACAGGGAGGGCGGCACAGGTGCGAGAACAGCTGTTGAATGAACCACTTTTTCTGTTACAGGGTTTAGGCTTTCATTCTATTTCTTCTCAACGTCTTTGGTCGTTTCAGGTGCTGCAGAGGGCGGAGCTTCACCTGGCTGCTCAGCTTGTGGTGGCACCACCTTCTTCTCCAGGCGAGTGACCCTGTGTTTCAGTTTGCTGTGCAGAGCTTCGTGCTCCGCCAGCAGACGTGCGTAACGCGTCTGCAGGAGGTCCAGCGTTCCCGTCATCCGCTCCACCTTGTCTTCCATCTCCTTTGGGTCCGGGCCCTGTGCTGCCACCTACAGAATGGGAGGGTTAGCATCGCTCAGGACGCCCAATGAATCTGCCAGATTTGCATTCCACCTCCAGGTCCAAGAGTCCGTCTTTCATCAGAATCTGCCGTCCTTTTTCCTCGCATAGCTTTAGCGTCGGGGTACTCTGTTAGCGCCTCCATCAGGTCGTCTTTGGAAAGGCAGAAGAGGTCGGAGTAGCCGATGCTCCTGATGTTGGCGGTGCGCCGGTTTCCTGCTTTACTGCCTGTTGAGAAGCAGCAACCAGTCAAACCAAATCACAACACTCAAAGAAATAAAAGACAATCTCAGAAAAGGTTCCTGTAGCCAGATGTTGCCTTTATTTTAGGATCTTCTGTCTCGCATCATTTTGACAAAAGCTTCGGTGGCATTAGCATTTGTGGCTCCAGCTGCGGTTCCCAACCTTTTATCGCCAGGATGCTGATCTCTCCGAAGTAGCTCCCGTCACTCAGG
>NC_079522.1:3597113-3630646 GCF_003711565.1 Takifugu flavidus
TGTGAGTGTGTGAGTGTGAGTGTGAGAGTGTGTGCGCGTGTGTGTGTGTGTGTGAGTGTGCGTGTGAGCGTGTGTGCGCGTGTGAGAGTGTGTGTGTGTGAGTGTGCGCGTGTGAGAGTGTGTGAGTGTGAGAGTGTGAGAGTGCGTGTGTGTGTGTGAGTGTGAGAGTGCGTGTGTGTGTGAGAGTGTGTGTGTGTGAGAGTGCGTGTGTGTGTGAGAGTGTGTGAGAATGTGTGTGTGTGTGTGTGAGTGTGTGTGAGAGTGTCACCTGGCTATGATCAGGGTCCAGTTGTACATGACGGGCATGGTGATCACAAACAGCCAGTAGTAGTAGGTGTTACCTGCTGGATCAATCACCGTCACCTCTTTAGGACTGAAAACAGCCACACACACACACACACACACACACACACACACACACACGCACACACACACACACACGCACACACACACACACGCACACACACACACACGCACACACACACGCACACACACACACACACACACACACACACACACACACAGTCACTGCCATTAATGATCGTTCTCCGATCCCGATTTATTGGTCAATATTAGTTTAACGCACGGCTCATTTTTCTTCTCCTCTTCTTTCTTCTTCTCTTCTTTCTTCTTCTCTTCTTTCTTCTCTTCTTTCTTCTTCTCTTTCCTAGGAAAACAGAGGAGCTGTGACTGATTCTCTTTTCACAGCGACGTGACGGACGCTCCCGACCTACTTCTTCTTCTTCTTCTTCTCTTTCTTCTGCTGCTTTTCTTTCTTCTGTTTCTTCTTGAGTTCTCTGAAAGACAACAGCTGATTTCTGTGGGCGTGGCTACGAGTGTGTGTACGAGTGTGTGTACGAGTGTGTTTATGTGTGTGTTTATGAGTGTGTGTACGAGTGTGTGTACGAGTGTGTGTACGAGTGTGTGTATGAGTGTGTGTACGAGTGTGTGTACGAGTGTGTTTATGTGTGTGTTTATGAGTGTGTGTACGAGTGTGTGTACGAGTGTGTGTATGAGTGTTGTACGCGTGTGTGTACGAGTGTGTGTACGTGTGTGTGTATGAGTGTGTGTATGAGTGTGTGTACGAGTGTGTGTACGCGTGTGTGTACGAGTGTGTGTACGAGTGTGTGTATGAGTGTGTGTATGAGTGTGTGTACGAGTGTGTGTACGAGTGTGTGTACGAGTGTGTTTATGAGTGTGTGTACGAGTGTGTGTACGAGTGTGTGTAGGAGTGTGTATCTGCGGGGGGGGTCTCACTCGTCCTCGTCCTTGTTGTTGCTGTTGTTGACGTTGAACAGACGTCCAACTCTGAAAGGAAGCACACAAACAGGGTGAGGAACAGGAACCTTCAGGTGTGGAACCATCTGGAAGCTCTCGTCACCTTGGCTCCGCCTCCATGTGTTGCACAACGATGGTGGGTGGAGTTAAGGTGCAGACAGGTGTCTGGACTGATGGAGCTACTTTAGCCATGTGGGCGTCTCACTTCCTGTTGGCAAAGAGCGGTCCCACCAGGTGTGGTACTGTAGTAGTACTGTAGTAGTACTGTAGTACTACTGCAGTAGTACTGTAGTACTGCCGTAGTGCTGTCGTAGTACTGTCGTAGTACTGCAGTAGTGCTGTCGTAGTACTGTAGTAGTACTGTAGTGGTACTGTCGTAGTACTGTAGTGGTACTGTTGTAGTGGTACTGTAGTAGTACTGTAGTACTGCCGTAGTGCTGTCGTAGTACTGCAGTAGTGCTGTCGTAGTACTGTAGTAGTACTGTAGTAGTACTGTAGTGGTACTGTCGTAGTACTGTAGTGGTACTGTTGTAGTACTGTAGTAGTACTGTCAGAGTACTGTAGTGGTACTGCCGTAGTACTGTCGGAGTACTGTAGTGGTACTGCCGTAATACTGTTGTAGTACCGTAGTAGTACTATAGTAGTACTACAGTGTAATACTCCTACACAAGTGTCCTGCTCACAACGAACACGTCTGTTGACGCAGTTTACGCTTAGAAACACACACACACACATGAAACACACACTTAAAACACACACACACATTAAACACACACACACACTTAAAACACACACACACATGAAACACACACACATTAAACACACATACACATGAAACACACACGAAACACACACACATTTGAAACACATACACACACATTTGAAACACACACACACACATGAAACACACACTCTGCTCTGGTGTCACTGCAGTATTTTCATTCAGCATCTTCTCGTTTTGAAATGTTTCTCTTTTCCCGACGACAGGAAACGGACGCTGCTTCGGTCTCACCTGTCACCGTCGCTCGGCTCACCTCCGTCCACTCAAACTCATCGCCATGGAAACAGCAATATTCCCCCCTTCAAAGGTGAAACTCCTTTAACGTTTGAGGAGGAAAAAGAGGGATGGCGAAGGAGAGCTGGGATCAGCGGGGTGACCGACAGGGATAAAAGGATTAGACGATTCAGCATCCGCTCAGCTCCCAACATGGAGCGCCGGGATGTGCACGACATTCACCGCGTTCCTGGGGGGCCCTGGGGGGGGCACGGGGGCGTTCGGAGCAAGAACCAGGAAGAGGAGACCCAAAGAAAGTCAGACGAAGGAATAAAGACGAGAGGCAGGAAGGAAAGACGTGCAGAGGAAGTGATGAAGGAAAAGTGAGGAGGAAGATTAGGAGTCGGTCCTGCACAGTCAGCAAGTTTCACTAATCGCTCACACACACTGGGAATGTCTGGCCTTATGAGGACCGTCCCTCTTGACCTTCACCAGCTGTGACCTCCAAACCAAGTCTGAGTTTGAGGACCGGACAAAATGTCTTCCTCAGACGTTTAGTGTGTGTGTGTCACCTGTACACACACACACACACACAGCAGTGTTTAACAAGATTAGGAGGAATTCCAGACACTCTGAGGACACGCCTCCTCTGTAGAGACAAACCGATGGTTCTGGAGCATGTTGTGGTCACCTGTGGAACGATGACAGGGGATGAAGACAGCCAGCAGGCTCCGCCCACACAGGTGACATGTTCCTGTGTGGTGATAAACACAGTCGCCCCCACCCAGGTGGGCCCCCACCTGGATGGTCCCCCCCCGGTGGGCCCCCACCTGGATGGTCCCCCACCTGGGTGGGCCCCCACCTGGGTGGGCCCCCTGTGGACCCACATCAGACCCGCTGACAGTGAAGGAGTTGCTGCACGTTCTGACTCACTTTATTGTATTAAAATGGACATTTCTGCTGGGGATAAAAAGTGTGAATGGAGACGTTCCTGCGAGCGAAGACGCGATAAAACACTGGAAACGATGCGTGAGGATCGACAGTCTGTCACCACGGCAACAGAAGATATCATGAAACACACTGGAAAGAAAACATTCACTTGACAGAAATATTGGTACATATTTAAAAAGGTGAAAAGCATCATGGGAAATGTAGGAATAAACATTTGCAAGGTCCTGAAGGTCGAGTGTTCAGAAGAAGTCAAGGTCATCGGGAGCATCAAGGTCTCTGTACTCAATGATAGAGCGGGGATCCCCTCGCAGGCCCCTGCACACACACACACGCATGCGCGCACACACACACGCACACAGGAAAAGAGCCACAAACACACACAATCAATAAATCTGGAGCTGCTGGACCAACCATAACGAGATGTGTTTGAGTGTTTTTCCCCACCTGCTGTTTCGCTGTTTCGGAACCCCCCCGCCCCCCACGTGACCTCTGAAGTTGTCATAGTTACCACGCCCCACCCCAAACTGGTTCGGAGGGAAGGGAGGCGCCACACCTGTGCAGCAGACAAACACACACTTTGACCGGAGATGTCAGCGTTGGGAATCTGAAGTCACGTGACCAAGTCACATGACCAAGCTCATACCAGGGAAAGCAGGCAGGGGGGGTCTGACTCCCGGTGGATATCCCAGAAGGCTTTGCTGCTGGGGCGACTGAGCAGGAAATCCTGGCATTCCGGGTGGCGTGGCTAAAAGGAGCAACACGTTTATCAAAGAGTAGCAAGTTGAAGGTTTCAGCGCCAGCGCCCACCTTGTGCTGGAGGTGGGAGGGGCTTGTTCTCAGGGGGGGTTGGCCTCTTGGCATCAAGCAGGTAGTTGTTGAAGAACTCCACTTCCTGTCGGACAGCAGCCACCTTCTCTGCGTGTTTGTTGAGGATATGTTTTCGCACAAACTCTGGCGCCTAAGCGAGACAGCAGCGATGGTTACCACGGTAACCCACCACTCATCACCGCGGTACACTGCAGATCAGTCACCTTGAACTTTTTCCCACTCAGAGGACACAACCATTTGTCTTTACTGAGCTCCACGGAGTTGGCCGACAGGAACGTCTCCACCTGCACACACACACACGCGCGCGCACACACACACGCGCACACACACACACGCGCGCGCACACACACACACACGCGTGCACACACCGCGCACACACACACACACACACACTAAATCAGCATTTGAGCTGCAACATCACTTCTGCCTCACGTCTCCAAGGATGATCAGGTGAGACCAGCTGTTGATGTCCTCACAAGGCTGGTTAAAGCAGTCTCCATAAACACGTACCTCCTGCTCGGGGAGCTTCTTGCCCAGCTTTGAAGCATCTTCATCATTCAGAGTCTCCAGAGGGTTCAGCAGAGGCGCCAGACGCTCCTCACACATCTTCTGATGTTCACCCACTGTCCAGAGACAACAGTGCTGCTTTACACACCTGCAGCCGCGTCCACAGGTGTGTGCGTGCGTGTGCGCGTGCGTGTGTGTACCCTCGGCTGGCGTGATCTTGGCCACGGGCAGAGGTCCTCTTACGTGCATCAGCCCACAGCGATGAGGCATCTCGTCTTCTGCAGGATACTCACAGAAGTTGTAGTAATCCACAGAGTGAACCAGACGCAGGTAGAGCAGGAGCCGGTCCAGCACCTGAACACACACACACACACACACACGAGTGTCTGAGTGACCCCACACATGAAGCTGCAGCTCCTCCCACCTTGAGGAGCACATCATCTGTTTCCACGGTAACGTCTGAGGAGTCTTCATCGCTGTTGCTCCCTGAGGTCCCGGCCAGCTCCTCCTCCTCTGCACTCACCTCCTCTATCAGGTGATCAGTGATGTTCTTCAGGACAGGGTTGGTCTCCCTCTGCAACACACACACACGCACACACACACTCTCAGGACTCTCCTGAACCACGACAGGGTGGGATCGGATCATCTTCATCGGTGATGCTGCTGTGGCACCGGTACCTGTCCGGCCCAAAGCTCCGCCCTCTGGTCCAGGCTCTGGATGAGTCGGGCTGACAGCCGGATATCGTTCCTGACCACGGGTTTGTGGTGGGTGAGCCCGTTGACCGAGCGAACGCGGCGACACAGGTCTCTGTTGACCACGGGGGACAGTTCGCAGTCCCTGAGCTGAGAGGGCGGCGTTAGCAGGGTTAGCATTAGCATTAGCCAGGAGGGAGGGGCGTGGAAAGGTGTCGGCCAGGTACCCTGATGTTCTGAAGGTTCCAGCAGGTCTCCTTGATGTTAACGCTGCGGTCGAATGTCACCCAGCACCTCCTGAAGAACCTGAACACAATAAATATTGTCAACAACCCCACGACACACATCCCATCATGCACCAGTGCAGCCTCAGGCTCACCTTCTCTCAGGCTGAGGGTCTGACAGCGCCACCCGCAGGAAGCCCGGATACCTGTGACACAACTGCAAACAGGAACACCAGCTCAAGGACTTCCTGTTGATGGAACGACTGGCTGTGTTGGTTTACAGGTAAACAAACAGGCCGTGTGTGTGTGTGTGGGGGGGGGGGGGTAGAGGATCTCAGATGTGTGTGTGTGTGTGGGGGGGGGGGATAGAGGATCTCAGATGTGTGTGTGTGTGTGTGTGTGGTAAAGGATCTCAGGTGTGTGTGTGTGGGACAGAGGATCTCAGGTGTGTGTGTGGGACAGAGGATCTCAGATGTGTGTGTGTGTGGGACAGAGGATCTCAGGTGTGTGTGTGTGTGTGGGACAGAGGATCTCAGGTGTGTGTGTGTGTGTGTGTGTGTACCTACAGCAGTGATCTCGTCCTTCGACACCTCTGGAGGGAGGCTCCTGATGAACAGGGACGTGGTGAGGTGGAGGGGGCGGGGCTTCACCGGCGCCAGCTTCTCCCTGTCCTTGCCTCGCTCTTTCCGGTGCTCTGTGCACACACACACACACACACACACACACACACACACACACACACACATAAACAGCCTAACCCTCTGAACCTGATGGGGCCAGACTGAAGCACGAGGCGTACCTTCCTCTCCATCCTCCTCCTCCTCCTCCTTCTCTCCATCAGAGTGGGAGGAGTCTGAGTCTGAGGCGCTGCCCTCTCCGCTGTCCACTGACAGGCTGCGCTTCCTCTTCCTGTCCTGAGAGGAGGGGCGGAGTTTAGAACCGACACTGTCCTGCAAGTTCCAGTGGCAGAATCGCACCTCTGACCCACTTTCTTTGTCATCTTCACTTCTTCCTCATCCTCTTCTTCACCTCCGTCCGCTCCATTCTGCCAGGGCAGGAAACACCATGTGACCAAATGTGGTCCAATCAGAGGAGCCGGCCCAAATCCACAATTTTTACAACACGATTCCTCAGTAACAGTACAGAACTGTACTACAGTACTGCAGTAGTTACTGCAGTTACTGCAGTACTGCAGTAGTTACTGCAGTACTGCAGTACAGTTACTGCAGTACTGTAGTACAGTTACTGCAGTTAGGGTTAGGGTAGTCCAGTTACTGCAGTACTGTAGTACAGTTATTTCAGTATTTCACTACAGTAACTGTAGTACAGTTACTGCAGTACAGTTACTTCGGTACTCCAGTACTTCCGTCCAGACCTGTTTCGAGCCCTTCCTGTCCCGCCCCTTCCTGCCGCTCGCCTCCTCCCCCTGACTTCCCGGGTCCTCCGTATTGGCCGGAGCGACGCCGTTTCCTCCCATCGTGGCTTCCTGGCTCCTCCCTCCTGCCCTGGTCTCCTCCCCTCCACTGACCACAAGTGCAGTCGGTACCTCGAGGACCTGGAGGTCAAAGTCTGTTCCTCCCTCCATCTTGATCACAGCTGTGGGGGAACCAAATTCCAACATGAGAAACCGAAAGAGTCTGGGTCAGGGTTCCCGTCGCGTCTACCTGCGTCCATGAGCTTGATGATGGCGGGGGCGTGGTCCGTGTCCAGCAGCACATCATCCAGCCAGCTGTTGTCCAGCAGGAAGAGAAAGACACGCAGGCGCGCCTTGAGGGCGGCCAGAGACTCCGCCCTCTTCGCTGCCATGTCATCTGGGTGGTACTTGGAGCGGAACCACTCCTGGTCTTTGTGCTGGAGAAAGAAGTCCTGCAGCTGCTGCCGCCTGAAGTCCAGCTTGTACTGGTTGTAGCGCTTGACCGACTCTGTCTCGTCCACATTGTCGTCCATGTTCAACAGGAACTCCTGCAACAGACGTGTGTGAGTGCCGAGAAGCACGCTCAGAAGATGCTTCAGGGCAGCAACAAAGCTGACAACAGCCGTCTTTTACCTTAAAACTCTTCAGGGTGGGTGGTCCCGGAGGAGGAAGATCTGGATCTACCATCCCCAACCTGACACGCATGTATGCGAAAAATTCCATTTACTGCTCCTGCCCATGGACAGAGAAGCTGCTGGGGGTAACACCTCACCTGCCCTGCAGCGGATGACCTCCAGGGTGGGGGTGCATGGGAGGGAAGTCCGGGTGCCAGCCCTGAGGCCCCATCCCTGGGTAGATGCCACCACCGCCCCCGTACGGCAGCTCGTACCGGTATGGCTCCCCCCGGTGGTCTTCCCTGAAAATAAGAAGCACAAAAAATTGGACTATTTAAAAATGTATAATTCTGCCTTATGCTGGGTTAAACAATAAAAGGTGAATTTTCTTAAACAGAAAGTGAAGTCTGATCTGTGTCCTGTGGCCCAACACCCACCAGTCTCTCCTCATGCGTTTGTGCTGAGGGCTGATGTGTCTGGAGGGAGAGAACCGCTCTCGCCGACCACGGTCATAATCCCGCCTCCTCTCTCTGCTCCGGTCCCACTCTCTGGACAGACACACAAATTCTGTTCCATACGCAGACGCCGCGCCACGAGCAGGTGTGTGTTCAGGTGTGTGTTCAGGTGTGTGTTCAGGTGTGTGTTCAGGTGTGCACACCTGTCTTGCCACTCATCCCTCCTCCTGTCCTCCCTCTCTCTTGACCTCTCCATGTCGCTCCGCTCTCTCCTGAATTTATCCCGACGCCTCCTGTCAAACTCGTCATCGCTGTCTCCCATTGGACTAAAAGCATGCACACACACACCAACACACAAACATCAGTAGGCAGGAGACGGATTTTCCAACACGTCATTGAACGCATCATCAGGTTAACTTGACGTTACACTTTTACATTCATCGCTGACTTAAAGTCCTTTAACTATATATAAAAAAAGATTGATAATGACAAAATAAATCTTAATCCTATAAAAATAAATATCGTCCGTGGCGCCAGGATACTGTCGCCAAGGCAACGACAGCAAATAAATGTTCACAGCTACAAGCTTGTTCACATCAAGTTGTTTATGTGACAAAAGATAAGCAAGTTAAAATGCTCTGACATAATTATAAACTAGACAAAATAGTTTTAGCTCTGATAAAGGGAAGACAACGCTAGAAGCTGTCCTCACATAGAGGAAGACTTTTCCTTAAACGCCAGCAAAGACGACTTCGATTCAGCGGCAAATCGGCTGTCAACGCTGCACTTTACCTTAGTTAGTTTAACATGTCTGTGAAAAACGACCCAGAACAACAGGCAGCGAGAAGCAAACTTTGAACAAAGCAGTAAGACGACGGCGAGCGTTAGCCTATGCTGGCTAATTAGCCTTACAGCAATTGCACCAACCCGAATCGCCTGAAAATGTTTATCTGACTGGGATTTTTTTACATTTATATTATGTGGTTGTCCTGAGGCTAAATGTGCGGCTTTTGTACCCACAGTGCCGTTGTTTCAGATGCAGAGAAGACCGCTGTTCGGCTAACAACACAACCACCCCGCCGCCAGTCTCAGATCACGATGAAGACGTCATTTCCGGCCCTGCGCACGTTCACCATATTGAGACGCTGCCACCTGGAGGCCAGGAGGGGAACCGCGAACACAAATCAACACGTTAAAAATACGTTTGAAGACACGGAACTTTTTAGTGTGATGACATGTAACTTCACAGATACTGGATACCAATGTAGTGTGAAAAGTCACTTCTGCAGATATAAATGCTTATATATGGGAAAGATAATGATAAAGACAAATCACTCCAGGATAAAGAGAAAAAGGAATGTACAAGACAGGACGAAGGGAACAACTGAATCCAAGAAAAGAACAAGATACGATAGACTAAGAACAGGATAAAATAAAAGGGTGAGGAGCATGTCATGAAGCATAAATGAGACTCAGAACAGAGTAAATGGGTGCAGTTCTGAGTTTAGAGGTAAACAGAATTTAGTAGTTTTTCAGACTCCAATGGTCTGACAGGCTACGGAACAATTTTCAGCATCTTTAAACCACCGTTTTGAAAAGGTCCCACAGCGGAGACAGCTCTGGTCAGACCCACAAAGCACCTGCTGGTGGCAGCAGATGCACATGACCACCCAGAGGAAGTCATCTCACCCAAACTCTACCTAGGACACCTCCACTCATCACACAAACGCCACCTCCAACAAATCTAAAAACAGGGTTTGGGTTAGGGTCAGGGTCAGGGTCAGGGTCAGGGGCAGGGTTAGGGTTAGGGTTAGGGTTAGGGTCAGGTCAGGGTTAGGGTCAGGTTAGGGTTAGGGGTAGGGTTAGGGGTAGGGGTAGGGGTAGGGTCGGGTCAGGGTTAGGGTCAGGGTCAGGGTCAGGGTTAGGGTCAGGGTTAGGGTTAGGGGTAGGGTTAGGGTCAGGGTTAGGGTTAGGGTGGGTTAGGGTTAGGGTTAGGATTAGGGTCAGGGTCAGGGTCAGGGTCAGGGTTAGGGTTAGGGGTAGGGTTAGGGTCAGGGTTAGGGTTAGGGGTAGGGTTAGGGTTAGGGGTAGGGTTAGGGGTAGGGGTAGGGGTAGGGGTACGGTACGGGTAGGGGTAGGGTCAGGGTCAGGGTTAGGGTTAGGGTTAGGGTCAGGGTTAGGGTTAGGGTCAGGGTCAGGGTCAGGGTTAGGGTTAGGGTCAGGGTTAGGGTCAGGGTTAGGGTTAGGGTTAGGGTTAGGGTTAGGGTCAGGGTTAGGGTCAGGGTTAGGGTAAGCCCACCCCGGTGCACTGTCAGTTCTCTCCATTATCTCGCGCTTTCTCTTTTCCTTTAGGTTGACTGATTTGTGAATGTCTTTCATTTGGAAGTGCTTTGGGATTTGTTACCTGGGTGAGAAGTGCTCTGTCAAGTAAATGCGTTTTCTTTCAGAATGATTATATTCGGGGTAACTTTAGCAGACAGGAAGAACCTTCTGCAGAAACAAGGCTGTGAAACTAGCAACAGGATGCAGAAACGTAACCAACGGACAGGAAGTCAGAGGTGTGAAGGCAAACTTGTTCCACAGAGACCTTCAGAAATGAACTCTGGATTGAAGAAAACACAAAATCAGCATCTCACCTCTGATCTGCTGCCTCAGCTGGAAAACAGCTGAAAACATCAAATGTTGCACTGGAAGAAGCCTAACCCAACTGAGATTGTTCTCCCAACCCTGGACATTCAAACAGAACTTTCTTGGATTTACATATTGCACACACACACACACACACACACACACACATACACAGACACAGACACACAGACACACACACACCTACCTTTAACTCCCCCCACCCTATTCATGTGGGTTACCCTAACCCAAAATACCCCAACCCTAACCCTGACCCTGACCCTGACCCTAACCCCAACCCTAACTCTAACCCTAACCCTGACCCTGAACCTAGCCCTAACCCCTAAACCCTAACCCTAACCCTAACTCTAACCCTAACTCCAACCTAACCCCGACCCTGACCCTAGCCCTAACCCCTAACCCCTAAACCCTAACCCTAACCCTAACCCTGACCCTGACCCTGCCTTAACTCTCTAAACCCTGACCCTGACCCTAGCCCTAACCCCTAACCCTAACCCTAGCCATAACCCCTAACCCCTAAACCCAACCCTAACCCTCTACACAGCTCTCAGTTGTTGCTGTACCTGGGACTCAAACAATGATGGGAGGGGCTTATTCACAGCGTCGTAGCGGGGACCTAATTTCTCTGCAGCAGATCCCTGGTCCAGCGGAAGGTTGAGGGTGAGGTGGTCTTCTTTCACCACTCAGCATGCTAACAGCGAGTGAAAGCTTGCGAGGGCTTCAAAAATCTTTCTGAGGACTCGCCCAAAGCAGGTGGATCACGAATGCATCTGTCAGCGTCCACCTGTCACAGAACGAGTCAAGTCGTGGAGAGATTTTAGTTAATTTAACCTTAGAAAAATGCAGCCGAATCGAGGGTTGGTGGAGCACACATGAATGATCTTGGGTTAGGGTTAGAGGTGAGGTTGTTCATCATTTGGTGTTCATCATGTGTGGAACTGGGCCTGATATCATCCTTGACTCTGGTGGAGTTTCGTTGTCGGACCATGGTTGGAGGACCAATGTGTGCAACGCCAGTTCTGAAGCGATGTGAATCGGGAGAGGCCAATAAGATAAACCCATGATGACCGCTCTCACACCACATGGTCAAGGCTCCAGCAGTGGTCGAGGACAGAATCGATGCTACCGATGCTACCGAGAGAGGCCGGAATCGCTTGGATTGAAATTTGTCCTAAATTTACAGAGAACTCACACTGAGTGGTTAATTATTGGGTTGTTTTTAAAGGCTTTTTAAAGGCTCTGGCGCCCACTGGGAGAGCCGAGATGGTAAGAGGGAGGCGATGCTTCCCCGGGTGGGGCAGCGCGATGCTTCCCCGGGTGGGGCAGCGCTTCCCTTCATGGTAAAGTGACCAATAGTAACAGCAGCTTATGGTCCAATCGCTCAGTCGGAAATTGGGAAGGGCCACCCCCATTATAATGGCTCAGCATTTAAAGAGTATCGAAATAGATCATCTTGACTGCGATAACTTCAGCCACTAGCAAGCTGGGCTGTGGGGATCAGTCAGTCCCAGGAAGCAAAGCTGTTGCTGCTCACTGCAAAATGCAGATTTAAATTCATGGAGTTTCATTTGTAACAAGAACATTTGCATCATTGTTGTAGCAAATTGAGTGCGAGTTGAATTCCAGCAATTCATCAGCGTATAGCGTTACTTTGTGTTTCATGTGACCCGTCGTTGAACCAGATCTAGAATGTTTGGATCCAGCAGCGACAGCGAGGGCCAGAACAAAGTGCTTAATCAGGGTTTTACGCTGAACGCAACAACTTAACGGCAGCCCAGGGGTTCAGTGGTTAGCACTTGTCTCACTTCAAGGGATGGGTTAGCATTAGCCGCAGCTTGAGAGCTATGAGACTATAAAAAGTGCTGCATGCACACTGGTTCCCACAAACCACAAACGCTGCCTGCCAACACCTGCAGTGCGAGCATGTGGGCAGCTCAGATTCCAAAATATCTTCACCATCGTTCCAAGAAATTCAATATTTTATTTTTTTCCATTTGATCAAAACACAAACAAACAACAACACACTGACAGATCAGGATGATGCTAGTACTAACGGCACAATATTTAAATCACTGTATGAGAGGAAGAAACGGTCCAGTGGTATCTAAAACTGGGACCTGAGGCGAGAAAAAAAGAAGGAGTCAATAAGGGTGTCCAGAACATGTTGCTTATAATGATCGTGAGAAGCACCCAGCATGGGGTGGGGGGGCGCCCGGACGGAGACGCCGGGGAAGCCGGGCGCAGGCTCCAGGGCTTTTAAAACTGTCCAAGAAAGCAGATAGTTAGCTAACAGCCGTTTGAAAGACGCAATAATAATTTTCACAGTTCAACTTTTGTTATAGCTGCACAAATGAAACTGAATCCAGAACAGACTTGAAAAGATGAGAAGGAAAGAAAAGGGAATCGAAGATGGGGGGGAAAAAAACAGAGAAAGATAGAGAAGAAGAAGGAGAAGAAAGACCAGAGGCTCAACCGATGTCCAATCTCCTCCCTATGCACAGCTAAGATTGAGATCAGTACACTGAAAATCCAAATCGAGTATTAGAGTATCATAAAAGCAAAGAGGAGAGAAGAAGAAGTGAGAGAAAAGCAGAATGTGAAAAGTGAGGAGAAGAGAAAGAGAAAGAAGAAGCACGGCGGAAGAAAGAGAGAAAAAGAGAGAAGAGAAGAGGGAGGGCAAGAGAAGAGAAGAGAAAGAGAAGAGAAGACGAAGCAGAAGAGAAGAGAGAGAAGAAGCAAAGAAGAAAGAAGAGAGACGAGAAAAAAGTGGAAGAATGGAGAGAGAAGAGAAGTAGAAAGAAGAGAGAGAGAAGAAGAGCAAGAAAGTAGAGAGAAGAAAGAAGGATTAGAAGAAAGAGAAGAGAAACAGAGAGCAAGAGCAGAAAAGACTCGACTCAAGAAGAGAAGAAGCAGAAGAGAAGGAAGAAGAAGAGAAGACGAAGATTCAGAAGAGAAAGAAGCCAAGAGAAGAATAGGGAGAAGAGAGGAGAAAAGAAGAGGAGGAGAGAAGCGAGAATAGAGGAGAAGAGACAGAAGAGTCGCAACGAGAAACGAGAACCTTCGACGTAAAGAGACAGAGAGAAGAGGAAGAAGACAAAAGAGAAACAGAAGAAAAGAAGAAAAGAGAAGGCAGAAGGAAGAGAAAAGAATAAAAAGAAGAAAAATAAGGAAAAGAGATGAAGAGAAGAATCGGCTGGAAGAGGAAGCAGAAGAGAAGAGAAGTCTCGAGAAGGCGAAGAGACAGCGCAAGGAAAGGAGAAGCAGCTAAGAAAAATCTCCTAAGCCTCTACTCTCCTCTCTATAACCTAAGAAACCTACCTCCCCCCCTCTCCTCTCCTCTCCTCCTCTCAGTGTGATACAGGAAGTGACCTCACCTCTGTCTCTGTAGAGGAGCCCCACCATGAGGGTGCACACCAGGAAGGGCATCCCCACCAACAGGTGGTACAGTAGGAGCAGATCAGGCAGTGCAGGTGGATCCCGGCCAGCAGGTGGCAGCCCTGAGACACATTCTGCTCCATGAACATGTTTGATCTTCTTCTAAGGTTTCCATAGTCAACGTGCTCACCTTGGACCGTCAGCCAGCTCTCTGGAGACTTTCCTGAGCCGATGATTTCACAGGCGTAGAATCCTTCATCACACACAGAAACATTGTGGAGAGTCAACACTCTGCCGACGCCACTTCCTGCCATGACGCCGTCTTTGTAGAAGGTGCTGGCGAGGCCGCAGGTCGAGTCTCTGTCGTTGCACCTGCAGGTCAGAATCACGTCTTGTCCTTCGGTGACAGGGTGGACCGGACTGTCCAGGACCACAGAACCAGCTGACGAGTGTCAAAAAGTACAATTTACCATTTCAGTGTTTAGGAGAGCTCAAGAGAGTTTAGTGATGATTTAAAGGTAAATAATTCCACGTTTGTGCTGAATGTTGCTGAAGTTTGAATGAACAAAGATGATTTGCCCCTCCTGGGCTTCCACCTTATCGTGGTGGAGGGGTTTGTGTGTCCCAATGATCCTAGGAGCTCTGTTGTTTGGGGCCCACCCATGGCAAAACAGGTCCTAGGTGAGGGACCAGACAAAGTGTAGCCCAGGACCCCCTAATGATGAGTAGCAATATTGGTTCCAAGTTTCCCTTGCCCGGATGCGGGTCACCGAGGCCCCCTCCTGGCCTGGGGACGGGGCACGTTGTTGAGCGCCTGGTGGCCGGACTCTGCCCATGGAGTCCGGCCGGGCACAACCTGAAGAGGCAACATGGGACCCCCTTCCCGTGGGCTCTCCACCTGCAGGAGGGGCCGGGGGGGTGGGTGCATTGTGTGCTGGGTAGCGGCCGGAGGCAGGGACCTTGGCGGTCTGATCCCCGGCTGCAGAAACTGGCTCTAGGGACATGGAATGTCACCTCTCTGGTGGGAAAGGAGCCTGAGCTGGTGCGTGATGTTGAGAAGTTCCGACTACATATAGTCGGCCTCACCTCGACGCACAGCAAGGGCTCTGGAACCAGTGTTCTCGAGAGGGGTTGGACTCTCTACCACTCTGGAGAACCTCGGATTCAGGAGGAGCAATGTGGTTTGCGTCCTGGGCGTGGAACAGTGGACCAGCTCTACACCCTCAGCAGGGTCTTCGAGGGTCCATGGGAGTTTGCCCAACCAGTCCACATGTGTTTTGAGGACTTGGAGAAGGCATTCGACCGTGTCCCTCGGGGGGTCCTGTGGAGGTTTCTCCGAGAGTATGGGGTGCCGGGCCCCCTGATACGGGCCGCCCGCTCCCTGTACGATCGGTGCCAGAGTTTGGTCCGCAGTGCTGGCAGTAAGTCGACCTCGTTTCCGGTGAGGGTTGGTCTCCGCCAGGGCTGCCCTGTGTCACCGATTCTGTTCATAACTTTTATGGACAGAATTTCTAGGTGCAGTCATGGTGTTGAGGGGATCCGGTTTGGAGACCTCAGGATCGGGTCTCTGCTCTTTGCAGATGATGTGGTCCTGTTGGCGTCATCAGCCCGTGACCTCCAACGATCGCTGGATCGGTTTGGCGCCGCATGTGAAGCGGCTGGGATGAGAATCAGCACCTCCAAATCCGAGGCCATGGTTCTCAGCCGGAAAAAGGTGGAGTGCCTTCTCCGGGTCAAGGAGGAGATCCTGCCCCAAGTGGAGGAGTTCAAGTACCTCGGGGTCTTGCTGCCCCCACGACCCGACACCGGATAAGCGATAGAGGATGGATGGATGGTTGATGAAATCGGTGACTAGGGAACGAATGGCTGAACAACGCTCTCACTTCCCTCCAGATATGTGGAGTATGAGAGGTTCTACAGTCACACAGTTCATCTTCTTAACCTCTCATCCCTGGATGAGAGGCCAGTTCATCGCAGAGCACTTTGTGAGCATTTGGGGTCGGTACCTCACTCAAGGGTGGTCTGAAGGTGTTCCACTCATCAGAACACCAACCATGTTGTGTCCGCACTGGGGCTGGAACCAAGAATCCTGCGTTTTTTAGCCCAGTCCCTAACAGACCAGGCCACTCTGGCCCAGACCAGGCCACCCTGGCCCAGACCGGGCCACTGCCGCCCAGACCGGGCCACCGCCACCTAGGCCGGGCCACCTCCCCAACAGACCAGGCCACCTCCCCAACAGACCGGGCCACTGCCGCCCAGACCGGGCCACCGCCACCTAGGCCGGGCCACCTCCCCAACAGACCAGGCCACTCTGGCCCAGACCGGGCCACTGCCGCCCAGACCAGGCCACCTCCCCAACAGACCGGGCCACCTCCCCAACAGACCGGGCCACCGCCGCCTAGGCCGGGCCACTGCCGCCCAGACCGGGCCACCTCCCCAACAGACCGGGCCACCTCCCCAACAGACCGGGCCACTGCCGCCCAGACCGGGCCACTGCCGCCCAGACCAGGCCACCTCCCCAACAGACCGGGCCACCTCCCCAACAGACCGGGCCACCGCCGCCTAGGCCGGGCCACTGCCGCCCAGACCGGGCCACCTCCCCAACAGACCGGGCCACTGCCGCCCAGGCCGGGCCACTGCCGCCCAGACCGGGCCACCTCCCCAACAGACCGGGCCACTGCCGCCCAGACCAGGCCACCTCCCCAACAGACCGGGCCACCGCCGCCTAGGCCGGGCCACCGCTGCAGAGAGCCTTATGTCACCTTGACAGTCATGAGGTGTCTCAGATCCAGTCAAAGCTTTATTCTGATAAGTGTAGTTTCCTCGTACCAGTGACGGTGATGTTGACCGTTTGACTGGTTTCTCCCGCCCCACTTTCACACCAGTAGGCTCCGCTGTCAGTGGCAGGGAAGGCCCCGATGATTACGCAAGAGGCTGGACAAGGACGAACCTGAAGAGAGGAATTGTGGGTAATAAACCTCGACAACACGTGGAGACGGTTCTTCGGCAGGACCAACCTCACCATCCTTCGTCCTCTTCATCACCGTCCAGCCAGTCACTTCCTGTTCCTGCTCGTCGGCGCCGCAGCTCACAGAGAATCTGTTGTACTTGAAGAACTGAGACGTCGAAGGTTCGACGACCACGTCAACTATGAAAAAACACATGTGAGGTGTTCTCCAGAAACTGGCGTCTGTTGTTTACAAGTGTCGCGTTCAGCCTCTTCTTCTTCTTACACACGAGGAACATCAACATTTAAAACGACTGAAATGTTTCGGTACCTTGAGCAGACATGAACATCAGAGAATTCAGCACTGAAAGAGAAAAGAAACATGCAGATCAATAAAGAGTTCAGTTCCTCGTATGCTGCTGCTCTCTCTGGACATCAGAGCAGCTCTCATTCAGAACCTTCATGACCTCCTTCAGCCATGAACCTTCATCACTGCTGCAGAAGATCAGCTCAGGCAACTGGGCCAGTGTTGCTGGAGTGGCCAGCAGCCACCAGCGCCTAAAACCATCTCCTCAGACCTGCTGCTGGCTGAGCAGCAGATGTTTTGAGAAGAAGCTCTCGGGAGGAACTGAACGGACTCCACCCCAGTTCTTTCAGCTCTCCACCGGCTCCCAGTTCAGTTCAGGTGCTGGTACTCCTCCATCTTCTGAGCAGTTTTTACACCTTTGAAATGCAGACGGCCGTTTAGGTCGTGAGCCCTGCACCTTGAAATTAACCTCTGACCTTTCTTCTGAAACATCAGCAGCTGATTTAAGCGAATCATCCTGTCCTGGTTCCCTGCTGTAAATGAAGACATGAACTCTGAACCCTGACGCAGGCGACAAAAGACTCACGGAGCAGCAGCCAGAGCGGGGGGGCCTCCATGGGGAGCTGCTGCACCTTCTGCTGGAGAGTCCAACAAGCCTGCAGGTCCGGAACACCAGCGAGCTGCCTGGCTGGCTGGCTGGCTGGCTGGCTGGCTGACTGGCTGACTGGCTGAGTGGCTGGCTGACTGGCTGACTGGCTGGCTGCCTGGCTGACTGAGTGACTGGCTGGCTGGCTGGCTGGCTGGCTGGCTGACTGGCTGACTGGCTGAGTGAGTGACTGGCTGGCTGACTGGCTGGCTGAGTGAGTGAGTGGCTGGCTGGCTGGCTGAGTGAGTGAGTGGCTGGCTGGCTGGCTGAGTGAGTGGCTGGCTGGCTGGCTGGCTGAGTGAGTGAGTGAGTGGCTGGCTGGCTGGCTGAGTGAGTGAGTGGCTGAGTGAGTGGCTGGGTGAGTGAGGGAGTGGCTGAGTGGCTGAACCCTATGTGAGTGCGCCACCTGTTGGCCATGAGTGATGGTGAGGATGATGAAGACAAAGCATTTGTTTATTCCAAGTCAGTGCCGGCACACGTGATTATTGGTGTAATCAGATCAAAGGTAATCGGATTACAACGTGTATTTCAGGTCAGTTCAAGTATGAAAATGGTCATTTTAACTTTGAAAAGAAGGAAGATGAGAGAATTGTCTGTCATGCTTTTATTGTGAAAGGAGAGCTCTTATCAGCTGCACTCGATCTTTTATCTTGACAGTTACTCTTGCGTAATCGCCTTGATTCTCCTTATGGGACTATTTTGATGCAAAGAACGGTCGAATCTTCATGCTGATGGTCTTCAGTGAATACCAGCTCCCCTTCCAGTTCATCCAGACCACGCCATCATCTGTGCCGTGCTTGGCCATGTGCCTTGTATAGGCTCCGCCCATGTAGTAGCGGCCGTTGGGGTTCGAAGAGTGGCAGCGGTTGTACCACCACCCTCCGCCATCCTCCCTGGAACACTGTTTGGAAGGATCACCAGGACTCCTGGAGCCAACAGACATGATTCAGACTGGTTCAGAAGCTGAAGGTTAACGTCAGGGTAGATGTTCTGGATCACGACAGTGCGGTTTATCGTACGAGAACACGCGGTCACGCACCAGTTATCGTTGTCTCTGTCGTAGGTGCTGAACCTCATGGCGTTGTGAATGGTCATCGTGCGGTTTACCCCAAACAGCTCTAACGCTCCCTCCATAAAACTGTTGCCAGCGTTGCCCGAGTAACCGTCCACCGACAGAACGTAGTTGCTTGTGTCTGATTGGACGGTGAATTGGCGATACTGGGCGTGGACCTGAATGAGATCCGATGGGACATTTGTGATCGAACGACAGACATGCTTCAGAAAACTGGTAAAACCAAAGTCAGCTGACCTTGGCGCCGGTCCAGTCCTGCATCTCGATGAGGACCTCAGTCGGGCCCATCTTGGTCAGCTGACTGATCCGATCGTTTCCGAGCCAGTATTCCCCTGTCACATGACACAGCGATGAACAAAACCGCGGAACGACTTCTCCGTGGAAACGTGTCTGAATCTCACCAGGAGTCTCGCAGTGACCTTTTCCAGCATCAAAGGCAATGTTACCAAAACCACGGCGATAGTCGTCCCAGCGGCGGCCGAAGTCCACGCTGCCGTCCAGTCGGTTCTGGATGAGCAGCCAACCTGAAAGGAGCAGAAGATTTCAGTGAGAGGACCAGGAACCCCTGAGATTCTGTAAAGCCGAGGCCGCCTCCTGACCTCCCTTCTGGGTGGTCTGGTCGCAGAAGACCCTGTACGGATGAACCGAGCTGTCAGGCTGGACCATGTACATCTGTGAGTCTCTGCCTCCACGACGAAAGATGTCTTCACACTCCTTACCTGGAGGGGGAGCCACATCCATCACATCACCTGCTGACGTCTCCACAGCTCCAGGTGGTGCTTCACTCACCAGACACCACTGGGATGGGACACTTGGTCTTGCAGGGTTCCTTGCAGTCCTCCCTCTGGGCCTGGATGGCTTTCTCCAGCTTCTGGATCTTCTGCCTGACCCTGTCCAGGACCCCCTGAGACCAGGACATGGCACCAGTGATGTTAACGAGCTGGTGTGGAGCGAAGCAGGAATTCTACCAGAATCTTACCTGCAGGATTCGGATGTTGGAGGGGAAGATTGTGTCCACCGTCTCCTTGATGTAGGCGTGTTGCTCCTCCACATTCTCGGTGTACTCGCTCACCACGGCGTTGTTGGCTGATGGAGGACAAAAACACTTTATTCCCGATTGGATTCGTTTCTGCTCAGAACTCAACGTGGACTTCTTGCGGACCATCGATGACCCGTTGGCGCTCCCTCAGAGAGACGGAGACGCTGCTGACGTAGTTGTAGATTTGGTTTGAGGAGCGCATGAGCTCATCCACCTGTGGCTTCAGTTCACCCAGCGACTGGAAGCACAAACACAACGGGTCACTTCCCGTCCCCCTGGAGGCGAAGGCAGCGAGCGGAGCGCAGCCGCTTTACCGTCCTGACGGTGCGCTCTTGTTTCAGCAGGGCGGTTTTCAACTCACAGCCGTTGGGACACAGAACGCCCTGAAAAAGAGGGTTCTGTTGGGATCTGCTGGATTCACAACTGAAGGAGCAGTTCTCAGATGTTCTGGCTTCATGCCACTGGAGGAGAACTCTCCCCGGAACACCTACCAGCTCCTCAGAGGCGTGGGTGCAGCCCCCCGCCTCTGGCTGCTCCTGCTTCTCCTGGACTTGACCTTGAGTGACCCGAGCCGTACCGGGCCGGCCTCCATACCTGAGCCGTGAGAGAAGGGTTATTCATGAGAAACTCTGGTTGGTCTGCGTCTCAGGTGTGAACACACCTGTTGCCAGAGGTGACGGTGGGAGGGGCATAGCGGGTTGGGGAGTAGGGTTCTCTGCCTCTTTGAAGTGGGCGATGACCTCGAGCGTCGACATTGGCCTGATGGGAAAAAAGAACGATAATGAGGACGCAAACAAGGCGAAGGTGGTGAAATAATTCTGTTTTTACCGTCGTGTTCTTCCTCGTTGAGCTTTTGGTGTCCTGCAGGACAAAATGAAAGCTAGCTTAGTCTAGTTAGCATCAGATCACGTTTCTGTTGTGGTGAATTAAAACGCTCAAGTCAAATAATGACAAAGCAGCTGAAAGTTAGCGTGTGGATGCTCCTGGGTTAGCGACACTAACCTCGTAGTCGTCGTACTCCAGGTCGTCGCCCCGGGCGGCGTACGCGCACAGATACAGTATCAGCAGCGTCTTCATGGCGTTTTGTCTCTGAGTCAAACCTGCAGGTATTTATGTCCCCGGAGGCTCCGCCCCTCTGTTGCTCAACCACAGTTTCTCTCCACTGAGTCAGCCTGGAACTCATGAAGGAACAGAAGGTTAGAAGGTCCCGACCGACCGATCGATGACTCCCAGCAGGTCAACGTCCCGTTGGGGGTCGAAAGTCCCAGAAGTTCCATCTGAATCTGATATTTGTGTTTCAGCAACATTTGTTGATGACTGAGCGTGATCGGCCAGGATCCAAGATGATCTGTCAGGATCCAAGATGATCTGCCAGGATCCAAGATGATCTGTCAGGATCCAAGATGATCTGCCAGGATCCAAGATGATCGGCCAGGATCCAAGATGATCTGCCAGGATCCAAGATGATCGGCCAGGATCCAAGATGATCGGCCAGGATCCAAGATGATCTGTCAGGATCCAAGATGATCTGCCAGGATCCAAGATGATCGGCCAGGATCCAAGATGATCTGCCAGGATCCAAGATGATCGGCCAGGATCCAAGATGATCGGCCAGGATCCAAGATGATCTGTCAGGATCCAAGATGATCGGCCAGGATCCAAGATGATCTGCCAGGATCCAAGATGATCTGCCAGGATCCAAGATGATCCGCCAGGATCCAAGATGATCGGCCAGGATCCAAGATGAGCTGCCAGGATCCAAGATGATCTGTCAGGATCCAAGATGATTGGTCAGGATCCAAGATGATCTGTCAGGATCCAAGATGATTTGAAGGAAAGATGATAAATAAAATAAATTTAAAAACAACCTTTTTCTGGTTTGCTGTTTGGAGTCGACTGAGGGCAAATAAAGATGAGGGATGTTTGAGTCCAGCAGGACGGACGATGTTACGAAACTTCATAAACAAACTGAATTGGGTCAATGAACCAGAACTGATTCCAGATCAGAGTTCAGTTGGAGGCGGCGACAGATAATTAGAGGAAAGGGATCGATAAAACCAGCTCTGATCCAGGAACAAGCAGTCCAGATGTCAGAAACACAAACAGGAAGTGATGACGAACGCCATCACACACGTTGATGATCGATGAAGTGATGCGGATATTTAAAACAAGAGGGTCGCATGAGGTGAAGAAGCAAAGAGGAAGTGATGTCACCAGACTTCCTCTTTTCTCTGGGCTCAGGTTTTACTTCCTCTCTTTAATTTTTGCCCTTTTCCTCTTCCTTTCTTTAATTATTGCGGCGCAGCCCTGCAGCAGGTGAGCGACTCTGCACTGAATCCTGGTCTTTGACTCCTCAAGGACCAACGTTCCTCAGATCGGCTCAAGGCTGAAGCGTCTGGAGGCTAATGTCCAGCTTGGTTGCACATGCTGTGTACGTTATTGACGGAGCTAAAGCTAATGATGCTAGCTTGTGGCTCTGGTGGGATGTTAGCCGGACTGCAGAGCTCCGTTTGGTTCTTGATCTTGATCTTGGTTTGCTGCTGAAACATTCTGATGGTGTTTCTGCTGCACAGGTGGAGCCTCTGAAACCAGAACCATGTTTTTCACCCTCCTCTTCACCCTGTCCTTTTGTGAAGGTCAGGGGTCAATCGTGAAGGTCGACAGACCGTCCTGTGATCGCTGTGACCACTCATTCTTCTGTAACTGCTCCTTTGCTGGGTTGACGTGCGTTCCCGTGGTAACGGAGCAGGCCCTGAGCCTCGACCTGTCCTTCAACAACATCACCGTGGTGACAGCCGAGGACCTGCGCGACCACCGACGGCTGGCGGCTCTGAATCTCTGCTGTGAGAGCGATGACTAAGACTTGGCTAAGTTAGCGAGCCGCGCAGATGTGACGACGCCCTCTTAGAGCCGTGTTTCGGGCCCCGAGTGGCTCGTAAAGAGCCTTGAGAGTTCTGGGTGACGGTTGGAAGGTTTCTCCTTCTGCGTCCAGGTCTTCAGGAGTCACAGCAGAATTCCAGTAATCCCAAATTCCGCTGACTGCAGGTAACAGATTGGCTGTGATCCACCAATCAGCATTCGAGCCGCTGTGGAACCTGGAAGACCTCAACCTGTCCAACAACCAGCTGACGGCTCTCAACCACAGATGGTTCCACAAACTCGAGGCTCTGCGGGTCCTCAACCTTCTCCACAACCCGTACAGGTAAAGACGTCCAGGCGAGTGTGTGAAACGAGGCGGCTCAGTTGCTCATGTTGCTCTGCGTCACGCTCCTCCAGCTGCCTCGGTTCTCCCCCAGCGTTCCAAAGACTGCTCAACCTGAGGAGGCTGAGGTTTGGAGGACCAGCTCTGGAGGAACTGAAGAGAGGAGATCTGGCTGGAATCACACATCTGGAGGAGCTAACTGTGCATGCTAACAACTTGAGGAGGTGGGGAATTGTTGAGTGACCTTCAGGAGACGGCAGAGCCATGTCCTCCCAAGGCTCCTTCTCCTTGTCAGAAACCATATTTCCAGGTGTTCCCCTGTGGTGCTGCAGGTACGAGTCTGGTGCTTTAGCCACCATTTGGCCACTAGGCCGAGTGATTCTGAGTCTCCACGGTCCATTTTTAACAAATGACGACGTGGCCTCCACAATGCTTGGGGATGTGTCCTACCCCGAGACGCCCATGATCCTACGAGATCTCAACCTGACCTGGATTCAGTCTGTTCATAACCTCCGAGCGGCGGCCAGGAGGAGAATCAGGTTTGAGTCCAGCACACTTCAGCCCAAACTCACCTCCAGGAGGACCTCCCAGGACCACAGGAACCTGGGAGGTTCATGGGACTGTCATGGAGAAACAGAACTAACTGCCTTTCTGCTTTCGCTCCGCAGACACTTGAGCTTCCAGAACCTTTCATTGTCCGACATGGCCACGGTGGAGTTCCTGCTTGTGTTTGATGGGGTGCCGCTGACCCACCTATCATTCGAAGGTGTCACCTTGAAGGGTGTGGGCAGGTACGGTCAATGCTAGGGGCATGTAAATGTTAACATGGGGCAGTTCTTCGGGGTATTTTCAGATGATGGGGTCACATGACGACGGTCGCGTTGTTGCAGAGCTCAACCTGTTTCAAGTTCTTCACCTTCAGAATCGTTTCAAACTTCCTCTCAGAAACTGAATCTCTGCTCCGTGTGTTAGCATGTCTGGAGGGCAGCCGTGCGTGACGATCTGATGATGTGTTCAGGTGGGAGAAAGCTAACAAGACTGAGCATAAAGGCATTGACGAGATCTTTGTGAGGGACGTGGAGGTTTTGGATATCTACAAGTTTGCCTCGTTGATCAGCTGTGGGTTTCTTCTGCAGTACCCCAGGAAAGTGTCCATCATAAATGCTAAGGTAAAAGGGCTAACGACGAGCGTTTAGCATTTAACGTGTATGTTCTGGAGAAGAAAACAATTTAGTTTCATCCCAACAGGTTTTCGTGATGCCCTGTTTCACATCCCACCTCCTGAAGAACCTGCAGTACCTGGACCTGTCCAACAACCTGCTGACGGACATGACTCTGGCAGAGACACTGTGTGATGGAGACAGTCCCCTGAAGGACCTCCGGGTCTTAAACATCAGTGGGAACGCTCTCAAGGTACTTTGGTAGGACGGGACACAACGGTTACTGGTTTTAGGGTCTTTATAAAAACGTGAACAGTTCTTCGTAGACTGTTAGGAGAGATCTTTGTCCTTCTGTTGTCCAGTCTTTGTCCACCACAAGTCGGCTGGTAGGCAAGTTACTCAGACTGACCCACCTGGACGTGAGCAGGAACGGGTACAGCTCCATGCCCCTGGGCTGCTCCTGGCCCTCGAGCCTGCGCTACCTCAACATGTCCGGAACCAGAATCGCATCCATCAGCCCCTGTCTGCCTGCAGCCCTGGAGGTATCGGCAGTCCCACCCTCGGCGTCCTGTCCTCCTGGACAGACTCATCAGTTTGACTTTACGTGCAGGTGCTTGACCTGAGCAACAATGACCTCAAAGACTTTGTTCTGGTCCTGCCCACCCTGAGAGAACTCCACCTTTCTGGGAACAAGTTACTGAGGCTGCCCCCTGGGTGGTTCTTCCCAAATCTCAACACTCTGACCATACAGGTAAGACCCTGACCCGACCTTGTGGTTCTTCTTTCAGTCTTCACAGTGACTTCTCCCCCCCCACAGTCCAACAGCCTGAGCATGTTTGGACCCTCAGAACTCCGGACCTACAGCAGACTCCAGAGTCTCCAGGCGGGCTGGAATAAATTTGTCTGCACCTGTGATTTTGTGGGCCTCTTCCAGTCGGGTGTCAAAGTTGGTTCGGTGCAGCTAACAGACAGAGAGGACGACTACATCTGCGATGCTCCTCTCCGCCTGCAGGGGGCGCTGGTGGCCAGAGTCCGCCTCCCTCTCGTCGATTGCCACCCTGTCCAGGTGGTGTCTGCGAGTTGTGTGGTGGCGCTGTTGGCGACTGCTGCTCTGGGCACCCTGCTGTGGCACGTCCATGCCTTCTGGTACCTCAGGATGATGTGGGCGTGGCTAAAGGCCAAGCACAGCTCCCGGCAGCGGCGAGGACTAGACCAGCGAGGCGGCGCTGGCGTCGAGGACGACTTTGATGCCTTTGTGTCCTACAGCGACAGAGACGCTGGCTGGGTGGAGAACTTTCTGGTGCCTGAACTTGAGCAGCCCAGGTGAAGAAAGAGTCACTGCTCCTCAGACGTTGATGGAGCACAAACGGTCTAACGAAGACTTCTGCTTGTTCTTCAGGGCGGATGACGAAGCGGCGGTCAGAGCCAGACCCATGACCCTCTGCCTGCACAAGCGGGACTTCCTTCCTGGACACTGGATTTTAGACAACATCATGAGTGCCATGGAACGCAGCCGGAGAACCATCTTCGTCCTCTCGGAGAACTTCATCCGGTCAGACTGGTGCCGCTACGAGCTGGACTTCTCACACTTTCGGCTTTTTGATGGTGTTGCTGGAGAACCAGCCATCTTGATCCTCCTGGAACCGCTGAACAAGGACGACATTCCCAGACGCTTCTGCAAACTGCGCAAGCTCCTGAGCTCCACCACCTACCTGGAGTGGCCTCACGGGGAGGAGAAGGTTGGCGAGTTCTGGAAGGCCCTTCGCACGGCTCTGAGAGGAGAAGAAGAACATGGGAGGAACTGAGGAGGAAGATCCAGATGCTGTCTGTTCACCTGTCAGGGGGTCAGTGAGGGAGGAGCCCTCTGAAGGGCCAGTTACTGCATCTGGACACACACACACACACATTTGTGTGGCTGTTGATTATCCAGAAGGTTGTAAACCAGGATGTGCTGCAGTCTAAATAAAGCTTCATTATAATTATTGTTGTCATCGAGCCGTCAACAGGACCGACGGTTGGCAGCAGGTCTGGATGCTCCTGAAGGTCCGACTCCAGCTGCAGCCCACTCCTTGGGAATCTCCTCAGTCTTCCTGAATGTACTTTATATCCTGATTGTGCTTCTCTTCTCATCTTTGGTGTCCATGAATGCGATCGGGGGTCTTCTGGACCCCTGGTGCTCTCTCCTCCGTGATGGAGGAGCCTCCTGAACCTTACTTGATGTGCGAGTCTGAAGCTGCGATGAAACATCCACTCCTGAGAAGTCAAACTCCCAGAGGATGGTTTTATTCAAATGAAGCCCGGCTGGAGTCCTGGGGGAACCTGAGAAGGTTCCTTCCAGTCAGACAATGAGACAGTGAGGATGATCTGTGTTGGTGCCTCAGCAGTCGGAGCTGGGGCGGCTTCGCCTCAACACCTGCCCAGGTCAACACGTGTTCCTGTTAGCTCAAAGTACAGCAGGACCTCTACTTACGAATTTAATTGGTTCCAGAAGTTGCTTTGTAACCTGAAAATTACGTAAATAGAGACGCGTTTTCCATGTAAATGCCCTAATCCGTTCCAAGCCCCCAAATATTCGGACATAATTTCTTTTATAAAATCATAAAAATGCATCAAAACATGTAACAAATCCATGTTACAATTAGATTACCGCACAATGAATGTAGAAATTCAGTGCAAGGCTTCTCCAGGAACAAAATGAACTTTATTACAGGCTAATCTTACATTAGCCGTCACTACTAGCAACGGACGTTAACACTTGTGGTAACACCGCCATCTAATGGACAAACATACGAACACCCACAATAAATAAAAGTGAAACAAAGGCGACGCTGGGATACACACAAACCTGTACATATTGACGTACCTCCTAGCCAGTGGGATGACAGGAAGATGCTAGGCGATAGCTAATGGGATGACAGGAAGATGCTAGGCGATAGCCAGTGGGATGACAGGAAGATGCTAGGCGATAGCCAGTGGGATGACAGGAAGATGCTAGGCGATAGCCAGTGGGATGACAGGAAGATGCTAGGCGATAGCCAGTGGGATGACAGGAAGATGCTAGGCGATAGCCAATGGGATGACAGGAAGATGCTAGGCGATAGCCAATGGGATGACAGAAGATGCTAGGCGATAGCCAATGGGATGACAGGAAGATGCTAGGCGATAGCCAATGGGATGACAGGAAGATGCTAGGCGATAGCCAATGGGATGACAGGAAGATGCTAGGCGATAGCCAATGGGATGACAGGAAGATGCTAGGCGATAGCTAATGGGATGACAGGAAGATGCTAGGCGATAGCTAATGGCAGAGCAGCTACAAGCATGTTTGCGTTCGCTAAACTCCACGAGCTGCGAGTAGCAGCGGTAGCATATTTTTGACCTTCGTATCCTGAAATTTCTTTCGTAACAGGAAATATTTTCCTGTTGAGACGTTTCGTAACCTGAAAAATTCACATGTTCGTAAGTAGAGGCCCCACTGTACTCTAAACTCACAGATGCTGTTTTCGTCAGAAGGGTTGGAGGTTAGGGGGCTAGGGTCAGGGGGTTAAGGGGTTTAGGGGTTAGGGGGTTAAGGGGTTTAGGGTTAGGGGGTTTGGGGGTTTGGGGTTAGCAGCAGTGGCTAAAAAAGCTGGAGGGGTTTCTGTGGCCGCTTCACGGCTGCTGACCCCAGGACCAGCTATCACCTGCTAGCAGCGCTTTGGTACGGGAACATGTTGCTAGCAGACAGAAAGACCACACGTTCTCAACAGGGGGCCGGTCCAGCACCGGCTCTGCTCCGAACTACAGCGGCATCAGGTGCTCCGCTTGGTTCTACTCCAGACCCAGTACAAAGTTAATCCCGTGGACAATGCCGATGATGATGGGTTGCCAGGCAACCAGGTATCTCAGCCAGTCGAGGAGCTGTCCGTAAAGGACGTGTGTCTTCTCCCAGCTGGGGGTTCAACTAAGGAATAAGCCCAAAATGCTGAGTGGGCGGAGCTTAATGCTGAATGGGCGGGTCTTGCCTGGACAGACACCCAGACGAAAGGATACGGGTTGTTCATCATCCTCTTCAAGTCGACCTTCTCGTTGCAGTAAGGACACGTCTGCTTCTTCCCCACGATGCACCAGCCGCGGATGCAAAACTCGTGGAATCTGGGAAGCAATGAAGGAAAAAAGCAAACAATGCAGAACAAGAACCTGGGAAGAGAAGAGCGGCGAGGATACGTGTGACCGCAGGACAGCTGGTAGGTGTCCTCGATGAAGCCCTCCTCCTCCACGTCCACCAGGACCTGCTGCCCACAGACGGCACAGATGTGCTGGGCCGGACCCCTGCTGGGGATCCCTCCTCTGCTGTAGAACTGGAACAGCCCAGACGACGGCAGGGAGGTGAGCAGCCGCTCGCGCTAGCGAGCAAACAGAAAAGCTAACGCAGCGGCTCTGATCCGGTCCCTACTCCGATGGTTGAGGCCATGTGGTCCGAGCAGATTTCAGCAAAGTCTCGACCCATGACGCCGTAATACAGCCCATAAAAGAGCAGGACCACACCCGCATCCATGGAGGCCTCCGCCTTGATCCTGCAGGTGAACCAGCACATTCCCAGCAGGTCAGAAACAGAGCACCGGGTTCTCCAGAACTCCCACAGGTGCGAGTGGGCGGAGTCTCACCTGAAGAGAACATTGAAGCCGAACATGGTGAACATGATGGCGAGGTAGCCCAGCACCCCCACTGCATAGCTCAGCTTGTAGATCAGCAGGAACCATTTGTAGACCATCCTGCAGGAGAAAGGAACCCGCCATCATCAGAACCAGAACCAGAACCCGCTGGGCTGCAGGCCCGCCTGTGCTTGGCCACCTGGGCGTCCGGCAGGCCAGCGGTCTGCGGGTGGCTCTGAAGAGGACGTAGCTGGTGATGACAGAGAACGCCCCCCACATGGACAGGAACCTCCACCAGTACAGCCTGATGGTGAAGTAGAGCGGCACCACCCACATCTGGACCAGTGTGACCAGCTGAGGGCGACAGAAAGGCGTTAATCTCCCGCTAAGCTGTGGCAACACAAGGGGGAGGGGCTTGTGCCAGTTCCAGCTGCACCGGCTTTTTTCACGCCAGAACCAGATTAAGCTCTCCAGAACCTGGTTCTGCCATTTCACCAGGTGTCGGTATACGACACACCCTGCAGGAGCGGTCCAGTCCAGGTTCTGGGCATGTTAGCATGGTAGCACCCACGTTATAAGAGCGATGATGCCTCTGCTTCCACTGGACCAGGACGATCTGGGCCACGGCCAGGGTGGCCACCAGGATCAGAACCATCTCGGCGTGCATGGCCTCGTGTCCCCGATGCTTCACGTGGAGGCGCTCGTGTTGCACCCTGGGATCAGAAACAGGTCAAGGGTGGGGGCGTGGCGGTGTGTGCGGGCCGCGTGCGCGGATCTCACCTCCAACTTTCGCGGTGGGTCATTTTCAACAGGTCCTGAAACAAGAGGCACAAGATGGAACCTGGTCCCTTCGGTGCCGGACATCAACCCTGTGCTTCCACGCACGTGTGGAACCGGATATAGAAACCCCCGAATCGGTCTCGTCTCGTGCGGACAGCTGCAGTTAGCTTTAGCCGCAGTTAGCTGTAGCCACCACCTACTGCAGGTCAACATTCATTCAGGTGTCAGAACGGAACCAGGTCCTCGAGTTCCTACCTGAGGATGCGCGTCGGCCATCGTGGAGCCGCAGCTCGGATCCGTCAACGCGACAAACTTCGGCCGTTTCCGGTGCGGTCGGAAATGGCCGAAGCGAGCCGAGCCTCGCTACGGCAGCCGAACAGGGCCAAAACTCGGAATATCCGTTTAGCCGGCGGTTCAGTGACGTCATACAGGTTCAGTGACGCTAAAGGCGACATCAGAGCCGAAATCACGCCAATAATCTGGCGACCTTGTTCAGAGGATCAGCAAATAAAGAACCACACGTTTCTGCATTCATTTCCTTTATTTAAACCAGATGTGACGGACAGACCGAAGTCTGTTCAACATTTCACACTTAGTCTTTGATTTGTTGCTGAGCCCCCGGCCAGGTCATAATAATAATAATAATAATAATAATATAATAATAATAATAATAATAATAATATAATAATAAGTGGCACTGACGGCCAGACCGCCCCCCTACCCACAACCCTCCTGTGAGACCCCCCAGCAGCATTTAGAAACGTTTCATGTCCATCAGGACAGGAAGGTGGCGGTGGCTCTGTAGCCTGTGGGGAGCTGGGCTGAGAGGCGGAGGGTTGTCGGTTCGAGCCCCAGAACCGACAGAACATGGAAGGTGTTCTGGTAGTAGGGGGAGGAGCCAGGACACCTGTTCATCTGGGGACCCGTCCCTCGTGAGCTTTTCTCCTCAGGAACGCCTCCACACCAACTGGCCCAGCTGGGGGCTCCTGTGGGAGGAACGTTAGCATTAGCTTTAGCATCAACAGCTCAGGCGCTGGCACATCTGCAAACGGTCGCTCAGACATCCAAGGAAGTGTTGAACCGTCTTTGGTCACATGACCTCCAGTGGAAACTACGAATGGCAGGAAATGACGTCATCACAGCGACAGAAACAGCTGCTGAGATCGGGCTACGCACCTGTACCGGCCGGTCGCCTCCATCCATCACCCAACTGCTGCAGTCACCCTGGAAGAGACCAGACGTTAGCCTCCAGCGCTAAAGGTATTAGCACACATTCTAGTCCGGAACTCTTCGCTCAGACATCCAAGGAAGTGTTGAACCGTCTTTGGTCACATGACCTCCGGTGGAAACTACGAATGGCAGGAAATGACGTCATCACAGCGATCTTTCGATTTGACCGGACCTCAAAACATCAAGATTACAGAAACGAGCAGAGACTCGGCCTGTTTCAGGAGTGCACGTGGACGTCCACCAGCATTATCAACATAGTTAGCTGGTCAAGTCAGGCTGACCTTCAGACACGACCTTAAACCACTCACCAACAGACGGGACCTCCAGGAGACCAACGGCTCCAACAGCCACCCTGAGGAAACATTAACACTCAATTAAGATCAAAACCAGTCTGCTTAAAACTCAGCAGCTCATTTCAGTCGCTCAGACATCCAAGGAAGAGTTGAACCGTCTTTGGTCACATGACCTCCGGTGGAAACTACGAATGGCAGGAAATGACGTCATCACAGCGAAACACGATCAGACCAGGTGAAAGATCTGGAATAAACTTACAGAATAAACGCGACTCGTCGGCCGTCTGACGTCCTCAGGCGGGTTGGAAGGGCAGCTGCCATGTTTCAGCGCCATCACCCACGGCAACCGGCGCCAGCCTGTTTAGACCACATGATCATTCAACAGCAGGGCTCCACATCATTAAGTTCAAACAACCATTAAGACGCTCAGACATCCAAGGAAGTGTTGAACCGTCTTTGTCACATGACCTCCGGTGGAAACTACGAATGGCAGGAAATGACGTCATCACGGCGCGGGTGCGGGTAAAGAACTAAAATAAAAATTGCCTCTCAATACCGTAGTTCTGTTGTCAGGGTCATCTTCACCTCAGCAGCACCTCAGGCAGAGGAATCCCTGGTATTCATCATCCTGCACATGAAATCTGATCAGAAACTTTCATCTAAACAGTCCAAATATAAATTTGACCTGTGGCTCTAAATCAACTCTATTCACCTGCGTTACGTTGGAAAAAAATTAGATCCATATTCAAAATCATTGACTGGAGGTACATTTTGAGACAGCAAGCAAAGATGACTAAAACTGACTAGTTTGAAGAACATGACATGAACTCCGTGGACTACAGAACAACGTGGCGAGGAGAGGATCCGAGGCAGAGGATCCGAGGCCATCGGCCCTCGCAACGTCCCCTCGAACACGGCGGTCGGCGGAATGATGCTGCATATTTAGTCACCGCGGGCGCAGGACCTCTATTAAACAGCTACAGCGCGGATTAAATGTGATAATTACCCATAAAGACACATCGCGTCCACCTCCGGCATCGCCACAGCTCCAAATGACCGAAGCGCCTGTTCTTCTGCTTTTTATTCCAAACGGCGGCTGAGCGGCTGCTCTCTGGCGCCTGAGCGCCCCCGCTCGGACAGGAGGGGAACTGCACCCGCTGGCGCTGCCTCATGTCACTTCATGAAACGCATTTGATTTGTTTTAACAAAGATGATCGGCGCAAAAATAAAGTAAATGTAACATTTACCTTCAACATAAGATTCAAAATAACATCTAACATTTAAAATCACAGACATGATAAATAATGAATTTGATATCAGAAAATAACACTGAAGAAAGATGAAAAGCAAGACAGAGAGGGACCTTTTAAGTTTTAAGCGCACGCGCACTTTATTTACATCTAATAAACACTCCGTCATCGTAGGAGCTAGTTAGAGAGTTTGAGCACAGGACACCTTGGTGTCCCCACAGCTCCAGGCTCACGGTGGCCTTGTAGAAGCAGAACTGCAGCCTCAGTCTGGCTCTAATGTTCTGCCTCCACATCACACCTGTCCCCGTCCTGGATCCTGCGTCAATCGCTAATTTAGCTTCTACGATTAAAAAGGTTAAGACCTGACACTTGTGCCTTCAGCTTTTTCATAGGCAGTCCCAGCAATTAAAACCTGAGCAGAAAAAGTGACGTTAAAACGGTTAAAAACCTCACTTAAAACACTAATTTCTTTGTCTTTCAATGTTCAATAAAAAGTGTGTTTGTCTGCTCCATGGAGCTGCCCTCCTCACACACCCAGACTCAGCTGGAGGTCAGGGGGCGTCAGTGGGGTCGCTCCTCCTCTGCTGTACCGCAGGAGAAGGCTCCTCCCTCCTCTCCTCCTCCACAGCTCCTCTCTCCTCCTCCTCCCCCTCCTCCTCCTCCACAGCTCCTCTCTCCCCCTCCTCTCTCCTCCACAGCTCCTCTCTCCTCCTCCTCTCTCCTCCTCCTTCTCTTCTCCTCCTCCACCCTCCTCTCTCCCCCTCCTCTCTCCTCCTCCACAGCTCCTCTCTCCTCCTCCTCCTCCTCCTTCTCTCTCCCCCTCCTCCACAGCTCCTCTCTCCTCCTCCTCTCTCCTCCTCTCTTCTCCTCCTCCACAGCTTCCTCTCTCCCCCTCCTCTCTCCTCCTCCCACGCTCCTCTCTGCTCCTCCTCTCTCCTCCTCCTCTCTCCTCTCTCCTCTCTCCTCCTCCACAGCTCCTCTCTCCTCCTCCTCT